>NC_068346.1:30792632-31100626 GCF_014633365.1 Diospyros lotus
CACATAAAATTCAAGTAAACATGACCAAATTGGCCCAAGCCCATTACTGGTTTTCAAAGCCAGGTTGAAGGTGAACCTGTGGGACCTATTTCCCTCAAAAATTGTCAAAAAAGTTAAATGTTATTCAAGGTTAAAGATGGTCAAAATAGGGTTGATTGAATAGCGGGAAGTAGAGATGGCAAAATGGGCTTGGCCCGATGGGCTGGCCCGTTGGCGCTCGGCCCGGCACCAGGCTAGGGCCAGCATTTTGCTGGCCCATTTAAGGCCGGGCCGATTTGGCCTGGCCCGCTAAACGGCCACACCCCCTCCCTTAAACAACCCACTCCCAAACAGCCTGCTCCCCTCCCTCTCAGCCTCGCCTCTCTCCCTCTGTCTCGCCTTCGCCCTCACCTTTTGTCTCGCCCTCCCTCTCAGCCTCATCTCTCGCCCTCTGTCTCGCCCTCGCCCTAGCCCTCTCCCTTTGTCTCGCCCTCACCCTCGTCTCGCCCTCGCCCTCACCTCACCTTCTGTCTCACCCTCGCCCTCGCCTACGCCCTTCGCTCTCACCCTCGCTCGCCCTATGTCTTGCCCTCGCCCTCGTCTCGCTGCCCTCACCCCTCAGTCGCCCTCGCTCGCCCTCTGTCGCCCGCGCCCCTCACTCTCAGTCTCGCCCCTTACCAAAAATGGTATCAAACAGAAAAAAAAAAAAAAGAAATTTGGGCTGGCTGGGCTAACCCGTTTGACCCATGGGCCCGTGTAGGGCCGGGCTAGGGCCAGCAATCTGCTGGCCCGTTTTTAAGCGGGCCGATTTGGCCCAGCCCGCGGGCCACTTGGTGGCGGGCCGGCCCGGCCCGTTTTCCATCTCTAGCGGGAAGGAAGGGCTTTCTCTTTTCCTTTTTCTCGCACCCGGAGATCATAGGCTATTCTCTTAATAGAACCTATGCATTATTCTTCAAATAAGAACTCAGTTCAACAACCAATGCCTTATTCTTCTTCCCCCATGGAAAGTGTCATGACCTAAATTCTGATAAGTTATGACCGGCACTAATCCTTAGGCCAAATGACCTCACTATGGATTAGTAAACCTCTTTTTTTAACTCGATATACTAAAAGCATTAATACTACTGACAAATAAGGAACAAAGAGTAAAATACCATTTCACCTTCTGTAGTAATATTTCAATATTCCATATACAACAGATGTACAAAAATCACACTGCTGTCATAAATACATATTCAATCCCGTATCTCGGGCCTTTGGCACAAATATATGCCACAAAAATAAAAGACAAAAGATTAGACTCTATAGTACATGTATGTCTCCATAAAGCATCCTATATCACATCAGGAATCAAAAGGGGGTCTGATATCATACCAAAAGATCTGCTGGACCAATAATCAAAAAAGAGAATTCCCTGAAAATATTTTTAATAAAAAGGGGTGAGTCTTGTGGACTCGCGAGTATAAGGTATGTCATGCCCACTAGGAGAGTATACAATAAAATGCTAGGATGATTTTCATGAACACAATAACATAATAACGGTAGAAACAATAGAAATATGTACCATAAGTTTAAATAATTTGAGATTTCAAAGGAAAACATAATGTAGGAAAAATAGGTGCCTAAAGACAACCCCCATAAGTTGTTCCCTAATCACCTAAGTCCCCTATACTTTTATATGAGATGCATGCACTGATTTTGATGACACACTAGTAGAAATTAGCCTAATGCCTATATATACATGCACACAAATATATATATTGGCACATACGTCATCATCACACAATATCATCATAATGGCCCACGTGATAGCAGTGCTAAAACATACTATCCGTGTCTCTCATGGCCTTGGCATGCCAAGCCTCACAGTATCATGATCTTTTCCAACTGTGAGTCACTAGGGAATCTACTAGATAGTCCTCTAATAATAATGCAAATGATACCCTAATTTATGCACAAATCATAATCATTTATCATTTTATGTGGTGCCTAAAATACACCATATCGTTCAATATTTCACATTCTCAAGACAAGAAATCAGTTAGGGTATCTTTCAACTTATGTCTCTCCTATTAGGATGAAAATATTTCATGCAAATTAGAAACATTTAAAAGTATTTTTCTATGATCCATATATAAAAATCATGTACAAGTTATGCATATAAAAATCAGTATAAGTTTATAATCTTTATGCATGAAACAGTATATGCATGCATAATATAAGGTAAACATAATATATCATGTCTACTCACCTGGGAAATGATAACTCAAGTTCGAGTCTGGGGAGAAGATCGAACAAAATCCTAAGAATCCGAGCCTACAATAAATAGAATGGGGTGGTCACATTTGGGAAATAAAAATAACGACATAAGAAAATTACCGAAAATCCTAACAATTGCCTAACACCCTGAATCGATTATTTGGTATCTTGCCCCGTGCAATATTCGAATTTGGCATCATGGAATTTGTCGAGCTTAGCCATCGACTACGTCATCATGCCTCGCCTTACATGCTACGTGTAAGTGTATAGTGGAATTACACATCCACTCATAGGCTGCAATAACATAATAATATATATATATTTCTATATTCAACAATAAACTAGTTTTCTTTTAATATAGATAATATATTTTTATTTAAATTCCTCCTTTATCAAAAATACATATATATTTATATTTATAACTCAATTGATAAATTTTTAAAAACTTAATAATTAATTAATTAATAATTTAATAAATGGTTTAAAAGGAATAAATTGCATTATTCTAGCCTCAGAATAAAATGATTCCATCAGAAATTAGGATTCGGAATAAACCCACGTCATCATCATAGGCTAGCTTAGAACGCACTCGGGGTCAGTTTTGCTCGGCCTCGAGTCATCTAATAGGGCTTCGTCCATAGGACTCTGATCAACAAAATGACTCACCAATCACATCGCCAATTCCAAGAGACTTAAAGAGAACCAAAATTAGACTGATATCGATATCCTGAGTAGGACTAACCTAACCAAGTCATCCTAGGTCCGCGGACAAGTGACAAGAAGAGAGAACAAGTCGAGTGGGCCAACCCAAGGGCTACCACAACTGGGTCAAGTCATGCCCAACATATTAGGCCATCCTATAACCCAATCGAGCCCCGCCATCCTAGGCCAAAACCTAACCCAACATGCCTAACCTCAAAAGCCCTCATTTCTTTTTTCTTTATATTTTATTTATTTTTATTTTCTTTCCTTTTATTTTTTTTCTTTTCCTTTTCTTTTCTTTCTTCCCAACAAACTGCCGCCGCCTACGAAAAATGGCCGACCATCATATCGATATGAAGCCCTCACCACGAATAACAACATATCTCAAAATGAGACCCATCGGACGATCAGATTTTAATAGATCTAAAAATTAATTTTCGGCCAAATAGGGGTGCGTTCTGGCCATCGCCGTTCGCTGGCCGTCGACTATTTTTTTTAATGATCAGAGGCTACCACAAGGTGCACAACACCTAAGCGACCAACATACCTGAAAATAACAAGGATCGGACGGTTAGATCTTCGTAGATCTAGAGTCAAACTCTCAGCCAAAAAGAGAATAACCCATTGCCAACATCGCCGGCCACCATAGCCGGTGATTTCCGGCGATCCAAGACCGCCACCCAACTCCCTCAAGCAAACCGACAATCAAAATTCAATGGTTGGATCTTCGTAGATCTGCCCTTAAACAATCGACCAAAAACCCACATTGCGCCTCAACATACATCTCACGAAAACAATAAGAAAAACCGACAAGATCAAGCCAAAATGCTTACCTCTTTGTAGATCGGGGGTGTTTTAATGGTGAAAATGAAGTCAGATCGAACGGCTGGATCCCGAGGAATCGGCAAGAATCCGAGAGGAAACAAGAGAGAAAATGAGAGAGAGATATATATTTCGGGGGGGGGGGGGGCTACCCGAGTGCCTCCCCATTTTCTTTAAATATTTTTCCCATTTTTTAATTATTATATATATTTTATTTAATTTAATTATTATTATTTTTTTCATCTTTACAGAAAGAGAGCTTCAAACAGCAGGATAGGGTGTCTGCTGCAAGGGGATAATTCAATCAATCTAACACTCAATCTTCTTAACCTAAAAGGCCAATTCGAGGGTTGAAAGTAGTGATGATTGCCTATCAATGGAATTTCCTTCTTCGGGTGGCAAGCCAGGAGCATACTTTCCCTAAATCAAATGGAGAATGAGCTCTATCTCCTGGTGAATCTAAAGCTTGTTATTGCTTTGAAGACTTTTTTTTTTCTTTTTACGCAAGCTGATGAGCAACACCAATAGGACTTTATAGCTAACTGACCCAAGGAAAACCTGTGTCCAAAGCTGCACAAAATCATCAGTAATGATGAAAGCCACAACTTATTGGGGTTTCAGGTAGCAGAACCAAGAGAACTTAACCATGTTGCACAAAGAATGGTCTAAGGGCCTTGAAGTTCTAATCTTATTATTCTTACCGTGTCTAAGGTGTGACAGATTTCTTCCAATAGTAGGAGGGCTCACAGTTCTTACCTTCAATCCATCTTTGTCTAACCAGCTCATAACAAAATGTTAGACCCATCTCAGGGCGGTAAAGGAACGAGGTAACTTGATCGATAGGTCAAGGGACAAGCCCTTGGCTTAGTTTGCTAACACAATCAAATTGGTTGGGAAAAAGGAAAGCCTAGCGACCAAGAACTCATGCCCTCAAAAGTGGAGACTGAACAACCACCAAGTTGTTGAGGACATGTCTGAAGAAGAAGCGGGCGCTCTCTAAGTTTACCACCCCACCCACTAATGGATTATTTGTGAAAGGTTGTCATTATTCCTATAAGGTTGTGACTTTTCAAGAATATAACTATTTGAGCTAGTTAGTTATTTTTGACAGATTGTAACATTTTAGAAATATAATTGTTTTTGCATGTAAAAGGTTACTTCTTTTAAAAAGATGACTTTATGAAGGGGTTGTGTCATTTCAAAAGGTTATGATTTCTTAGTTATAATTCAACAACCATGTCTATATACACTTATGCCCCGTTTGATAGGCTTTTTTTTCCTGGGAAAAGGTATATTTTCCACATAATTTTCTATTTATGTAGTGTTTGATAGTCATTTTTTTCCAGGGAACTCATTTTCCCATTTCCGATCGCGTGACCACTTTTTCCTTCAAATCACAGAAATTAAATTCCTTGGGGGGAGGAGCTCCAATTTTTCAGGCAATTGAAAACAACCAACCCTTAAATCTTTCCTTCAAAACCAGCCCCGACTCAAGGGCCCCCCCAGAAAGTAGGAGCTCTAAAATCACTTATTAATTAAAATATATATATTTTTTATTTTTTGAGATGTAAAATTATTAATTCTATTTTATGTTGATTTTTATTTAAATTTATGCTCCGTTTATTTTTTTATTCTATTTGGATGAGGAGGTCTTCTTCTCTCCAAGTCCATGAATCATTTTTCATTATTAAGGAGTAAATTATAAGATGTTATTTAGAGAAGGAAACTCTTCAACTCCCTAAGTTCATGTATTATTTTTTAACGTTAGGTAATAGATAATGATGTGTAAACTAATAAGGTATAATAAAAAAGACAAGAAGTGACGTTAGTTTAGGAAGACAATTTGATAAAATCATTTTTTGAATGACAAAAATTTAGTCTGAGGAATTCGTATTGATCAGGGCATTAAAGAAAAAATAAATAAATAAATTAGTGATTTTTTAATTTACAAGACTTAAGTGTAGACTCTTCAAATTTTTTACTTATTCAACTCTTACATTTTTAGATCTTTTCCTCTTGTTTATATTATCAACTGAAAAAAAAAATTGCTTTCTAAACTTAAATACAAAAATTTAATTAGTAATTTTGTATCTCAAAAAGTAAGAAAAGTAAAAATTAAATAATTTTTAATATTTATTTATATTATTAAAGAACAACCAAAAAGACTCTTGCCTAGTATGACAAATATTTTTAAGCGGATTCTATTCAAAACTTACATAGTTTTTTACATAAATTCTTAGAAATCTTCAAAGGTTGTAGTCTGGAGATTTTTGTGACTGTTGTCTCCCGAAAGGGATTTGCCTTAATGCCACAACAAACATATATAGTGGGACGCAAATATTACTTTAAAGACAGTGCCTTAACACATCTCATAGTCACATAAGTAAAGATACTGCAATTGCCCCCACAGGCGTAGCACGGATGGTAGTCAGGTAACAGATTACAGACAAGAATGCAGGTTCGAATCATGACAGTCGCAGTGTGGGAGTTTCATCCTCATGTGGGAGTGGCTCCTTGTGGACACTATACATTGTACCTCCTACCTGGTGCGCCACCATGTACCATGATTAACCCCTCATACGTACGCGAGATAATGTGTGAGGGCTCTTAAGGTGAGGGACTTCACCTTTTGCAGACAAGACAAGTAAAGATACTGCAATTGCTATAATGAATCAAGATATTGTAAGGCCGGACAGAAAAACAAACTTGGATTCATGCCAAAAAAGCATTTAGGGAAGTTTTGTACTGAAGTGAATAATGTGGAGTGAAGCATGAATAAGAAAAATTCCAGAGGAAAGAAGATGAAACTCTTTGATTCCAACAATTCAAACAATTCCAAAAAGTCAACAAAGAATGTTTCACAAGTCCATAATGGTCATAAACTTTTAGAAGAATTTCTAAAACGAAATGTAAAAAAAATTGTGTGGTATTTGTGATTTTAACATTTAAAATCTTGGTTTAAACTAATTGACCACCATTGACTTTGTTAAGATCTTGAAATGCTTCGCCCCACTGGCATGATACAACGATAAAGCATAAGGACAATAATAAGAATATCGGATGTTCGAATTCTTGTGACATCTTAGAAGATAGAATTATTGGTCGAATGCAACATTAGTTGAAAGGCAACAGTAAGACTGGAAGGCAAATCGCCCACATGGAGACAGAGTTATGGCGTGCCCTGTCGCCCATTCAGAGGTCCCATCTACACGACGTAAAGGTAGGATCTATATGGAGGGTAATTGTTTCCCAAAAGTTCGCTCAAGTTTATATAAGTTGTGATCGCATCCGAATTTATCTAGAGAACGAGTCAAGGGAGAATATTGCTCTCCTCAAAATTAATCAAACGAATCTTAGACAATAAGTCACTAAAAAAAATCTTAAAATGCTTACACTAACAAAAGGTTTAAATCAAAAGATACCCTTTGAAAGTATAAATCTTCTTGTGTACTAATAACAAGTTAAAGCGGGGGATTGTTGAGGATGACGGCTTACTATATTCGCGTGGAAGGAAAGCATTCCATATTTAAGTAAATAATTGTTGGTGGGAAACATTGGAGGAATAAACAAATTTTTATCATTCCATGTAAATATATTTGGAGGAATAATTGTTGTTGTTTTTTTTTTTTTTTTGCAAATGGTTATTTCTAAAGGGTTGTCTTGTTTAGAAATATAATTGTTTGAAATTAATTATTCCTAAAAGGTTGTGACTTTTTAAGAATATAATTATTTAATTTAGTTATTTCTAAAAGGTTGTAACAGTTTAGAAATATATATTTTTTTCATGTAAAAGATTGTATCTTTTAGAAAAATGACTTTATGAAGTGTAATACCTCATAGGTTCTAAAGAAAGTATCAAGGAAAATGACACAAGCTGAGGAATTTCAATACATATATCCGAAACTCTTTAACTTAAGAAAATTTTGAGAATGAAATTTCTTTAAAGGGGATTAGTAGTAATGCCTATGATTTTAAAGAAAATTCGAAGAATAAGGTATGGTGATTTTTTTTTTTTTTTAAAGAAAATGACCTAAAAGAATTTTGGTAATTTGGATTTGATCCTAATGGTATTTTGGTCATTGTAAGAAATTAGGGGAAGTAATATAATTTCTTAAAGGAAAATTCTATTTGCAACCACATACTGCAACCCACTTTTAATATTTCTAAAATATCCTTAGATGAAAACTCATATTGGCCCTCATTTAAATCGTTGACGATCAACCACCCACCATTACTCCTCAAGCGCGTGCACCCACTTTCTCACCCACCATCGCCACAGCCACTTTTTCAAATAGCAGCAATTATAGTAGATCAATATAAAACAGTAGAAAATTATTAATATTTTTAAAAATTAAAATAATTTCTTAATATTATCAAATAGCATGCATTTATATAATTTATATTTAAAAATAACATAATTTATAACATCATAAACATCAATCACTAGTTAAATCACATAATTTATATATATTACGAATAAATTAAATCACATAATTTACATAGACGAGTGATGAATTAAAAAAAATAAAATTAATTAAAAAATAAAAAATACTCTTCTTTGAAGCCCCGAACCCCAGGGTTCGGGGCCTGGGGGATACCTCGAAACTTGGGATTAGGGCGATTTGGGGTTCCCAAAGTTCAGAATTTGAGGCATCCCCCCACCCTCGAATCTCAAAATTCGAGAAATTGAAGGAATTATAAATCCATAGATTCAGAGAAAATCAATTCTCCTGAATCCTAAGATTCAAGAGATATATATATTTTATATAATATAATATATAGTTTTAATTGTAATTATATATATAGTATATATAATTATATTACATAAATTATTGTATACATACATATTTTATATACATAAATTACTTTATGTACTTTTTTTGTTTTTTTCATAAAATATAGTTTAATATATATATATATAATTTTAATTTTTGATATTAATAACTCAACCTAATCTGATCCGAATTTTACTATGCGAAATTAGGTAAGTTAGGGGAACCTTTACCCTTAAAGGGCGAGATTCGGGGAACCCTATACCCCCCGAATCTTGTTGTTCGAGGGGTTAGGGATTCCCGAATTGCAGGGTTTTGGGGAACCCCTTACCCCCCTGAACAATAAGGTTCGGGGAGTAAGGGGTTTCCCGAACCCTTAACTGGATGGCATTTTTTGCGATTCCATAGAACTCTAACGAAGAGGGTGGACAAGGCAAGCGAAGTGGGCGACGACGAGAGGTCGATGATGGTCTATGAGAGTGGTCTGAAGAAGAAGAATAACAGGGTTTGATGCGCGAAGAAGGAGAATAAGGAGAAGACCAGGGTTTGATGTGAAGAAGAACAACTTGGATGCGCGTGGAGTGTGTTTTTTGAGGAATGGTTGTTTGGAGGGTATATTTAGTATATAAATGGTTGGCAAAGTAATAAATATGGCTGCCAATATTAAAATTTAATATTTTACCTGTAGTGGTTGTGAAAAGAAAAAGTTATGGTTGCAAATAGAATTTCTTTTTCTTAAAAGATTGTGGAAAAAATGTCTATTTTTGGAAAGTCTTAACATTTTGAGGCTTGAAGTTTGCACATAAAATTCAAGTAAACATGACCAAATTGGCCCAAGCCCATTACTGGTTTTCAAAGCCAGGTTGAAGATGAACCTATGGGACCCATTTTCCTCAGAAATTGTCAAAAAAGTTCAATGTTATTCAAGGTTGAAGATAGTCAAAATAGGGTTGATTGAATAGCGAGAAGGAAGGGCTTTCTCTTTTTCTTTTTCTCGCACCCGGAGATCATAGGCTATTCTCTTAATAGAACCTATGCGCTATTCTTCGAACAAGAACTCGGTTCAATAGCCAATGCCTTATTCTTCTTCCCCCATGGAAAGAGTAACCATGTTGCTCAAAGAATGGTCTAAGGGCCTTGAAGTTCTAATCTTACTATTCCTACCATGTCTAAGGTGTGATAGATTTCTTCCAATAGTAAGAGGGCTCACAGTTCTTACCTTCAATCCATCTTTGTCTAACCAGCTCATAACAAAATGTTAGACCCATCTCAGGGCAGTAAAGGGACGAAATAACTTGATCGATAGGGCAAGGGACAAGACCTTGGCTTAGTTTGCTAACACAACCGAATTGGTTGGGAAAAAGGAAAGCCCAGCGACCAAGAACTCCTGCCCTCAAAAGCGGACACCAGGTTGTTGAGGACACGTTTGAAGAAGAGGCGGGCGCTCTCTAAGTTTACCACCCCACCCACTAATGGATTATGAAGAGGGTAAAGAATGAGAACCGATCGAAAACCCGAACCGCTTAACTAAACCCTTCATACTCAATTCATTAGGGTTGGGGATGGATGGAACCAATTCGAAGTGTAAATTGTGCAAGCGAAGCTGGGAAACGGACCGCAACGCAACAACTAGGACTCGCGTCGAAGGAGTTTTGAGCGTGAGCTACCACTCATGTAGCGGCAAAGGCTCGTAACTCTCGAAGGGGCCACCAACCGCCCCAATCACTATAACAAACCCTCATTTTACTCAATGGATAGCACTTATTCTCTTTCAATCAATAAAATGAGAAATGGGGGCGAATGATATTCGAATAAGCTTAAATTTAAATGAAACAAAATATGAGTGTCAAAATTGGCATGAGCGAGAACATGACGACATGACTGAATTTCACAACTAACTCTTTAAATGAAAATAAGTAAGTTTGAAAGATTATGAAAAATGTTGTTTGAGACACTACGAATAGCTCAAGTAGACAATTTTGAGGTAAGATTTTGAGTGAACAACTTTGAATCAAGGGAAATCATTATTTTAAACAAAATTTTTTAACCACAAATGAAAAGATATCAAAATTAGAAATTTATGAAAAAAACAAAACAAAAATTAGATTGAAGAAAATCGAGGGATAGTGGAAATGCGACGTGATTAATCGACAAGTTGGATGGGTCATTGGATTTCACCAATAAATAGGCTAGGCTGTATTTATTCAATTTCAAGACCAATAAGAAAAGAAAAATAGAAAGAGAGAGATGGGGAGAGAAAATGGAACAACTCCATGGTTTAGGTTGTTGGAAAAGTAGTAATTGGTGTTAGCAATGGCTGGTTTTGGTGATTGAGTGGTCAATCGGTGGTTGTAGTCGACGACGAGGATCCCAATGACATCGGCAATAATAGCAATAAACTCGATTGGCCAAATATCAGTTGACGATGGGAGGCTTGAATGGAGAAAATGGGTGTGCGTGTGAAATTTTAACAAACTTTTGAAGTTTTCCAAATGACACTTTTGCCCAAAAAGTTTTGGGTTATTGCATATAAAACCAGTTATTTTTAGTTTAATATGCACATGATCTTAGATTTTGTTTAAATTGCACCAAAATAGTTATAATTTACAGTTTACATATGAGAGTTTAATTGTTTGACATAAATTATACTCTTATCCTTGAAATTTATGCAAATGTGAAGTTTATGTTTATTACATTAAAATTCAATTTTTGATATGCATGCATATATGGTTGTATCATTGTCTGACTTGACATATAAGCAAAAAGAGAGGGAATATTGTAAAGATTGAGATTTTCACAATGCATATAATGCCACAAAACATTTAATAGCCAAACAAATAACACTATTTCCTTCCAAAACAATTTGTAAAATAGATTTAGTCATGTGAAAAATATATTATCAACCTTCAAAGCACCAAATTAAAACTAAGTATTAGAAAATTTTAACCAAACGAGCAATTTCACCCTTATCAATAAGATCAAATGCAAATACAAGAGATACAAATTCAGGGACGGATTTAAATGTGAGTTGTCCTTAGCTGAAGTCCAGAGCAACCCACAATAAAAATTAAAATTTTAATGTAAATGTTCTGCCCATATCCATTTCAGCCCACCCCACCTTAAATTGTTGGATTCGCTCCTATACAAATCATAAGTAATTTAGATGGATGGAACTAAGAAGTTTAGAGATGGGGAAACAAAATGAGATATTGATGTTTTTCAAAGAAAAGTGAAGCATAGAAACAAATTTAGATTTGTAGTTTATATAAGTAGATGTGTCATAGATATACTATATTAGCATAAATGTTTTATTGGGAACAATGGTAGACTTCGGAACCATTATATACAAGATGAGAATTTATTTCACATGTCATAATTATTAATTTCTATTATTGGCATAATCCTAATCTCGACCTGTGACTAAAAAATTGTCTACACATACAGTATTAGGAATAATATTCAATGTGAAGCGAAGGCAAATAACTTACTATATTTGTCTACAAAAAATATTCTTTTTCAATATCATATATCTATGTTTATCTTTACTTTGAAAATAAAACTTAATTTATTAAGAAATTATTTTGATAAAAATGTAAAAAAGTTAAAATTTCAAAATAAGGCATCATATCTATATTTATCATTCTTCAGAAAATAAAACTTAATTTAGAAAAGAATTTCTAATAAACAATACAAAACAATTAGAGCTGTAAATAAATCATTTAAGCCAATGATCCAATCCAAACTCGATACATAATTAGTTGGGTCGACTCTTAACAAATTCGAATGATTATTGGATCAACCTAATAAGAATTTATTGAGTTTGAGTTAATAACAGGTCAACTTAAAAAAACTTGAAATCAACCAAATAACAAGACATGTTTAAATGGGTCAACATGAAACCCATAATCCAAATTGACCTATTAATTAAAATATCTATTAATTTCCAAAATACTCTTAATAACTTCTTCAATTTTCATTCATTTACTTTCTATTTATATTCATATGTTTTTGTTATTAATATTTTAATTATTTTTTAAGTTGTATCATGGATGATAAATGTACTCTATTTAATTTATACCTTTACTATTTTGGATTGTTCAAAAAAATCATAACGAAACTAATTACTTAACTAGTAATTTGCGGGTTATTTTATTTTATTTTTAATTTTAATATTTTAGCTAATATTTAAATTTAAATATATACTTAAATAGATTAATGGGTCAACTTAATGTATATATGTTAACTTTAACAAGTATTTAATAAGTTAAGCATTCTCAATCTAATAAACTAACAGATCATTAAGTTCCGGTTGAACTTTAACGGATTATGACCCGTTAGTGACTTGATTCAAACCCGATTTATTTACTTATTTTGACACCCTACAAAAAATAAATTTTAATATATGAGATCACAACTATATTTATGTTTATTCCAAAAATAAAACTTAAGTTGGAAAGCAATTTCAAATAAAAAAATATAATTCCAGGAAAAGATACCATATTTACATTTATCTTTATTCAAAAAATAAAATGTAACTTATAAAGGGTCGAGCTAACTTATCTTGATTAATATATATGTCATTGACAAATAAACACACCAAAGCAAGCAGATGGCCCTCCACAACTGTGACAACGTGAATTCCTCATCATGTCCTTTAGCCACCTGATTTCGGAAGCTAACTCCTTAGTTCGAGAATGGAATTGATGGTTCTGTGTCTTTGTTCGTTGAATCTAAAGAAGATTACAAGGGCACCAAAAATGGAAATAGTAAAGGAACTATTATAAGTATATTTTGACTAAGGAATGGTTATTTTTCAGTCAAGGTTTGGACTTAACAAGGCAAAACATTTTGTGCTCATTGTTGTATTTAGGAAAGGAAATGATGTATATAGATAGATAGATAGATAGTTTGAGAAAAGATCTAACATATAGCATTCTGCATCGAGCGATAAGAAGAATTAGAACAACTTATCCTGAGAGATCTACACAAACTTCCCAGGGGGTCACCCATCCTTAAGTTTTCCTAGCTCAAGTACATTTAATCCAGGAGTTCTTTGCTTACATTCAGCTCAAGAGATATCCAGCTAGTGTTATTCATTCCTTACATATCCTCGATATATACTACTACCCTTCTCTGGACTCTTAGGGTATTACATTTTCCTCCCCTTGAGCACATGACGTTCTCGTCATGCGACCTTACAACTGGTTCCAGATCTTCTCCTCTTTAAAGGCTGCCATCCTAGAAGCCTGCCAGGAGCCGCTCCTTATTTAGGCCCTTATGCCCCAGTGCCACTCCCAGCCCTTATCGGATCGTTTTCTCCAAGGGTCGGCTCTGATACCACTTGTAACATCCTGTATCGAGCGATAGGAAGGATCAGAATAACTTATCATGAGGGGCTTAAGCAAACTTTCTAGGAGGTCACCCATATTTGAACTTCCACAACTCAAGCACGCTTAACCCAGGAGTTATTTGCCTGTATTCAACCAAAAAAGTATCCAGCTGGTGTTATTCATTATTTACATATCCTCGATATATACTATTCTTCTTTGAGCTCTTGCGGTATTACATAACATTCTGCATCGAGTGATAGGAAAGACTGAATCAACTTACCTTGATGGGCTTACGCGAACTTCTTAGGGATTATCCATCTTTGAGTTACCCTAACTCATGCATGCTTAACCCGGAAGTTCTTTACCTACATTCAGCTCAAAATATTTCCAGTTGTTATTGTTTTTTTATTACTTATTTTCGATATATATTACTATTTTCTAAACTTTTGGAGTATTACAAAAGATGCACAAAAATAATAAAGAAAAATGTTTCGCCCTTATTTGGCTTGGTTTGTTTTGAAACCAAAACTTAATCTGCATAGGGGATAACCCCAATTTGCTCCCTAGTCCCCGAGTGCGATTTTGTTCACCCCTTTTAACGGGGGTAAACGTAACCCCCGTCAGTAAGGGTTAAAAAAATAACTTATTTTTAAAAAAATAATATTTTATCCTAAAAATTGCAGAAATTAACTATATTTCAAAAAAAAAATTATTTTTAGAACTTAACTAAAAATGTGATAGGATCAAAACTGGATGGATTAGAACTTATAAAAAAATGACAAAACTTACAAAAATAATTGATAGGGTTAAAACTGAGTCAAAACTGGAAAGTAATTGTTTTCAGTAATTAGTTTATTTTAGTGGCTGAAAATAATTTTTTCAGAAAAGTGGCTAAAAACAAATTTTTTTTTAAAACATGATTAATTTTTATAATTTTCAACATAAAAATAAAATATTTTTTTTAAAAATGATTATTTTTTTACCACTGACGGGGGTTACGTTCACTCCCATTAAAGGGGGCGAACAAAATCGGACTCCCCAATCCCTGTTGTAATTTAGGTGTGGATGTATGGTTAACTTATATTTTATAATTTAATATTTTATTTAATATTTTAAGTTACATTTTATTTTAAAAAGCTGTAATGCTGGAATGCTGTAAGGGCAGCAGAATCATGCTGCATCATAATTTAATATTTTATTTTAAAATTAAAACTTAGATTTTATTTTAATATAAATTAATATCTTATTTTAATAGTACACCAAATAAAATAATATTTTAAAAATATAACTAAAAACATAAATGTTAAACATAATATTAATTTAAAACTTTAGAAAATTAGAATTACAATAATTATTGTAAATAACTAAATGTTTATCCATAATTAATAATATTTTAAACAATAACTTATAATATATTTCTAATTTTTAAGAATATTTCATTCTAACTCATAATTTCTAAGAAAAAAAAAGTAAATAAAGTAATTGTGTATTGGATTTATTAATTTTCTTATTTTTTAGTTTTTTAGTTTTTTTTTTCAAATTTTTAAAATTTAAACGGGCCTAGTATGCCCCAAGGGCAAAATGAGCAACGAGCCAAATGGGTGATGACCACTTACCTTAGGCTTGACATGACCCTAACAAATTGGGTTGGGCGACTGACTAGCTTGCTACAATATTGATCAAGCCAAGCTTCAGCACGGGTGGGGCAACCTAACCAATTTGGCAACTCTAGTTAAGATCAAGCTGCAAGCTCGTCCTAAGTGGGATTTAGCTTTTGGGTGGAAGAGGGGTCTTTAATGCAACAATCACTACAATATTGAGGTATCTTTTGTCCTTGTGTTTGCACATTCATGGCACACAATTTAGATCCACACCAAATAACCCTCATTTTCTCGTTATAGTCGCGAGCAGGGGTATTTATGGTGTAGTTTGACCGATGTATGCTCTGTTTAATACATCAAATTATATGTGTAATTTTTTATTATTTTAAATCATACAATCTGATTTAATCTCTATAAATCGCACCAAACCACATCGCATAATATGATAGGATTTGGTGCGATTTTCACAATTTATCTAAGTGGGCTTTCTATTGGGTTTGTTAGATTAACAAATTGGTTCTAAAATTTTT
This sequence comes from Diospyros lotus, assembly GCF_014633365.1. Lineage (NCBI taxonomy): Eukaryota > Viridiplantae > Streptophyta > Magnoliopsida > Ericales > Ebenaceae > Diospyros > Diospyros lotus. Next base: position 30,808,628 of record NC_068346.1, read on the forward strand.
TTGATTGATCATTTTAACAAAGAGCTGGAAGGGGATGATGATAGGTAGAGAGTGTAGGTGGGAGCTAAATAGAAAAAAATGTTTAGGCTTTAGAGTTTTATTTTTTTAATTTTCATATTGTTAGATGATGTTGCATCTTTTTTTATATTAGTTTTGATGATGAAAAACATTTATTGACTTAATTCTTAATTCATGAGTCAAGATTTTTAGTTTTCAACATATATCAATTTCAATATCAAGTATTATTTTGTTCAAATAAAAATCAAGTTCATTCTTATACATATGGAGATTTACAAAAACAAGTATATTATGATTTAAAAGAATCTCCTAAAATGATTTTCAAAATTAGTCTTGAAATCATTGGTCAACATAAAGCTAAAATTATTTTAAGGCAAAAGACCAACTAGAACATATTTTTGAAAATATTTTTTTTTGAATAATTATCTCCTAATATTTCGATAGCTAATATCTATTGGTGTTAAAATTATTTTTAAAGAATTTTTCAACAAATAGAAAGTATATATTTTGGAGGTGGTAAAATCGTAAAATCCTGAATTTATAATAAAACCAAAATTCTACTTTCTTATTATTATGGATTTTGATGTTTTAGATATTTTTATTGAATCCAAATATGGGGTACTTGATTATTTACATTTATGTATTAAAGTAAATGAAAGATAAAATATAAATAAAAAATATTGACATTTACTTAAACTAAACAAATGTAAATATGTTGTAATGTATACATGCTATGAGTTGTGCTTTCAAGTAAAAATTTATCATGTTTCTGTGCATGTTTCGAAATCCCTTTTGAAAAGGTTTTCAATGAATATTTTTCTAAGTGTATATGCTATTTTGAAATATCTATGTAATGCATATGTTTTCAAATCAAGTTTTGGATTATGTTTTGAAACCTGTATATCATGTTTCGAAACCTCTAAAGTATGTTTCGAAACCTTCATTATATGTTTCGAAACCTCTGACATTTTTGTCAGCAGGTCATTTAAAAAATCGAGATGCATATGTGCTGCAATTTTGTATTTATCAAAATCATTTGTTTAATGCTTTCTCTATGCTCTAAGAATTCAAATTCAAATTTGAATTGGAGATTATATGTTTAATCATAGTGGGCATAAGACCTTGTCTCCCACTCAATGTTTCTGTAACTGCAAGTCCAACTGGAAAGGCTGTATATGTTTCAAAACATAAGAAGTATGTTTCAAAATCTAAGTATAAAATTGTGATGTTTCGAAACTTGCATGCTATGTTTCGAAACCTACTTTTCTGTCTTATCTCTAACGACAATAAAACAGCTAGATTTCTATCTCTTGATATAAATAGGAGGTATTTGAAAACAAAAAGAAGACACAACAAAAGAGCACACACTGGAGACACATACACAAGCACAAGTGTACTAAATCCTTCTTGACAAATCTTTCAAAGAAGATCTATTCATTTATTCCTAGATGTGCATTATGGTGTGAAAAATGAGAAGCAAATTGAAATTCGAAGTCTCTTCCTTCTAAGCTCTATAATCCTCAAACCAAGAGGTTTTTGCAGCTATTGGTAAGGCATTTAATTACTATAAATTTATTGGGTTGTAAAGATAAGTTTCAATTACTTTGTTAATGGTGTAAGATTTGAGTTGAATCTAAAAACTCATTATGGAAAAGGTTTAAGTTGAGTCTAAAACTCACTTGTTGTAAGGTTTTAGTTAAGCCCGTAAAAATTCACTTGGTGAAAGGTTTAAGTTGAGTCATAAAAACTCATTATACAAGGTTTTAGGGTGAACCGTGGTAAAATCTGTGTTGATCACTAATGAAAGTGATTGGGATTGAAAAATCCTTCAAGTGGAAAAACTTGAAGGTAGTGGACTAAGTGGGTGCCGAACCACTATATATCTTGTGTGCAGTTAATTTTTTATTTTTGTTTATCCATTATTGCTTGAGATTTCAAAAGAAATGTTTTCAAAAACTAAAACATATTTTTCTTGAGAATCAGCCTATACTTATTCATATAAACATAAATATATATCTTTAATCTCAAACACCTTTGGTATACTCTTACTTATGTAAACCATCTTTGCCAAATATCATTATTTTGATATACAAGTTAAAAGATTTTGAATCAAATAAAATATAAAAGTATATTTCGAAACACACATTCTATATTTCGAAACTTGCTAAACAAAAAAATTTATTTCGAAACATATACTCTATATTTCGAAACATAGTGTTCTGCCATCAATAAGTATTTTAATTATCGAAAAATTTATACGAATCCCAATTCACCCCCTCTTGAAATATATTTGCCATCATTAGAACTAACACTAGACTCTTAATAGTCAAGAAATTCGGTTAAACATCAAAATTATTTTTATCAAACCACAAACTGTATGATTTATAGATTTCTCAAATCATCTCAACCAGTTTCCCCCAAAAAAATCACGTCGCAATGCAGTTAATTTTCACGATTTAGCAATTTTTTTGAACACCCCTAGTTGCAAATTGTATGTAAACACCAAAATCTTATAGTGTTCATTTGGTCTAGACAAGAATCAAACTGATTTTTTGAAATTTTTTAAATTGAAGGCTAGATTGAAGTAGGGAAGGATTAAAGTGGACCAGAGTAATTCGGTTTCATTCAGTCCTATGTTGCATATGTATGTTTTTTTATAAGCAAAACTTGAAATAAATCTATAAAACTCAAATTCTGCTTCAAACTACTCCAAAAATGTTTGAAGCATATTAAAAACAATATTTGGTTGCCAATCTTTAAGACAATTTCATTTAGAAGTGTCATTATTGAGATATAATAATAAATTTATTTGATAAAAAACGTTATTATCTAATCGTTTGACTTTATAAAAAAAAGTTAAAAAATATGAAAAAATTACTCAATAAACATTTTGACACTTAACTTAGACACTAAAAATGACCCTTTCCATAAAAATGACCCCACAACAATCAAAGAGGGGGGCGCCTGGTGGGTTACCCACCTATATCTATTTTTTTATACTTAATATATATATATATATATATTAAACATATAAATATATTCATATATATTTAATTTATTTGACCAATTCACTTGACTAAACACAAAAACGAAAATAAGAAACGTTTTCGATATAAAATAAAGATGAAAAAACAGATACTTTTCAAAAAAAAAAAAAAGAAAATAAACATAAACAGTTTCGAAACAAAAAAACGTTTCGGTACTACCTTGCTTAGGAAAAACTTAAGTCATGAGAATGCATTGCAATAGCAGTCGTAGACACTATGATAGGCATCCCTAAAGGTGCATCAACGACAACCACGGGTGGGTTTGCCACCAACTAGCAAAAGCAAAGAAAGAAACCTCCACGCCCCCCCGTTGTCGGATTGGCATGGCGTTGAATGTCTTCTCAATAGGCCATAAGTCACCAAGTGCTCCTTTTTTATGAGAATAAACAAACAAGCCCACTATATATACGATCAATCCCGATCACTAGTCTTATCAGACCATAAAGACATATTATTATTATTAAGGGTAAAGGAATGCAATCTGAAAAGGAGAGATGGCAGATAAATTGATGGTAAAATATATAATTTAAATTTTATAGTTATAAGTTTTTTTATTTAAATATTCTAAAAAAAATTATTTTACTTAAATTTATAATTTCAAGTTAATTATATTTTTAATTTTTTTTATTATTTCAATTATACATATTAATTATATAATTTTGAATCAATTATTGTCTCGATAAATTTATTAAAAATATAATTAAAATAATAAAAAATAAAAAATATAATTGACTTAAAATTATATAATTTAATATATTTTTAAAATAATAAAATATATAAATACAAAAACTAAAATATATATTTCGAATTAATTAACTAGAGATAGTAGCAAACTGAAAGCCAAGCCGAGGATAATAGGGCTTGGAACCCACTAAAACATCACATCATTATGACTCCTAATGTAATGCACCCAATGAAGTCTACCCCTTTGCATTCTCAATTCTAACTCAAGCCAACGAAAGGGTACTGGAAATCCTTTAAAACTATCAATTCTTTTATCTATTTATTTATTTTTAAATTTCTTTTCTCAACGCATTCCCAATTCTAAGCAACTGTCATTGACTCATTGGCATCATGAAACCTGATATTAACTCTTAAGAGATCAACGCAAGATGATATCTGTTGTCTCTGTGTGTGGATATTAATTTTAAAATCATATTATATGTGTATTATTTTTATATATTTTGAACTATATAAAAGAATATTATGATTAAAATATCCCTCATTTTTATGTACCTTATAAGGGACTTTTTTATCATTAGTATACTTTTATGTAGCCTAAAATATACACAAAAATATACTAATAATATTTTTCTTAATTATAAGAGATCAAAGACAAATTAGGCACAATCCATTCAAATAATAAATCTAAAGTAAAAAAGCCAACTAAAAGGGTATGAGAAATCTTTTCTAATTATCAATTCCTTTATTTATTTATTTATTTTTCGATTTATTTTCTCAATGCAATCCCAATTCTAACTTTAAGTGTCAAAGGGACTTTTAAAGAACCCACAAAGACAATTCTTCTTTGTATGAAGACTTTGAGATCAACCTTTAGTTTAGATTTCCATCAAGCTCGAGTGGGCTACTTTCTTCTGGGTCTGTATCAGAAGGGCTTTTCCTGAAACCACCAAAGACGATTCTTCTTTTTTGCAAGACTTGAGATCCCCCATTAGTTTAGTTTTCTATCAGGTTCGGGAGGGCTACTTTCTTCAAGGTGTGTGTCTACATGTATTACCACTACCAACATTGTGCCTTAATTTACAGTCCAACAGCTACCATTAATGCTATAAAATAAGAAATCCATATTCACAAACCATAACAACTTCAAGCTTGGACTAGGAAATGTCTTTGATGAATAAACAGAAGTGGATAATGAAATCGGCAAGTCAAGCTACCATGCTGCAGCACCATAGAAATATAGAAGACTTCCAGCAAAAAGATTTCCATTGACATAATCTAAAACAAGCCGATAGTGACACAGCATGCATACATTCATCAGAAGCCAGTTAAGTTATTCAAGGCATCGGTCACAATTCATCCTGCATGCCTGTGCATTCAGCAGCAGCAGCAACCAGCCAGCCATTCAGGAATGAGTTAGTTTGCTTTATGCAATTTTTAAGGTATGGTAATTTACAGGTGCTTTGCGAGGATGGACTTGACAACGCCTTGGGCGATCGGGTGATAACATTCTCGAGCTTCTGAGAACACCCTTTTTGCAAAGATCTTCTCTTCTTCCATTCCGCTGCCTTGAACCAATGCTGTATAGAGCGGCCTAAGGTACTTCATCCTCCCAACTTCCTTGAGTGTTTTTTCCACCTCATTGTGGTAATCCCTACACTTGGATGAAATGGCCAGTTGGAGAAATGCCACCTTGACCTCGTAATCTTTTGACTCTGATAGACGATAGCGAGCATCCAGGTCCAATAGCTGCATAACCAATCATGTACAGCACGCCGACTTAGCAAATGTCTAATGTCTTCTTTGGAAGCATGTTATTCAGAAGACATCCGAACTAGAAAAAAAAGTTCCAACCAGCATTGATATTGAACACACAATGCCAGCTTGAATACAAAAGAAGTGATTTCACTGTGTGAGCCCAATAGAAAGGAACAAAAACGGAAGGCATAATCAAGCAAGACTTCTAAACCATGAGTTGTTTACCATTTGATTAAATCACTTGTTTGTAACCCAACTGACAAAAGACATGAAACAGTTAAACATAGAGAAAACATGATAATACAAAAAGACAATCTTCATCCAGAAAAGCCTGCATCAGGTTCCCGAAAAAGAAAAAGAGAGAAAAGAAAAGAAGAAGAAGAAGCAGCCTGCATCATGTAAATTACACTAGGGTTACCACTGTCAGTAATTTCTTTTAGTTTTTCTTCCAACCACATAGGATGATTCGCGAATCAGGAATAAATGTTCAGAAATTTGAAATGCCAAGATGAAAATTTATGATTGCCAACATATGACTTAGCAAACATGAGAATATCTTCCATATATATAAAATGCAAGAAGCATATTGCCAGTCGGGATATAATGAGAGTAAAGGATCCTACAATCAACTCAGGAAATTAAATTAACGTTTATTCAAGCCACATAGATCACAAAAAGCCTAACAACTTGACAAGAATTAGGGATAACTGGTACTGGATCTCAATAAGACTTACCTGTGAAGCCTCAACAGACTTGGGCAGGTTCTCCAAATAAAGTTCCCATTCCTGTCCATGCCAATCGGCAACTTCATCCTCCCTTGGCATTCTACCAAGGTTGAACTCATTTGCTAGTGATACAATCTTTGTATAAATGTCAGAAACTGGCTCCATGGCATCTGGAGGAATACCAGTACCCTCGGTCCATAATGCCAAATCAATTTCATTCTCTATTCCCGGAACATTTGTTTTTAGGAAATTGAGGAACATATCCGTGTCTATAGACTGGAACTTGAAAGTGGCAATATATTTCTTCAGGAATTCATCAAACACAGGCCTTCCAATCTGGGTAGGAATGAATAACAAAAATTCAGTCTGGCCCCTCTCCACTGAGAAGGATCAAAAGTTTAAATTGCAATAAATCCAACATACCTGCCGCTCAATGCGCCATAAGAACTGGAAACCTTTCTCATAGGGAACTTGAGAATACACATCATCTGGATCCACTCCTTCCTGATTTGTTTTGAGCTTTGTGAGCTCCATATTGTCCTTAAATCTCTCCATTTCCTCCACCAAACCTCTCCAACCAATTCCCATATTTAATGCAGCTATGCCTTCCCCTTGCACAACTTCAACTATTCTCCTCTCCGCATATGTAGTGAAGCCCTAAAATCAACAAGACTGTATTAAGAGAGCTGTCTCTAACCATACACGTCAACCATTCTGCATATTCATTTGTGCACATCAAGAACCTTTTGACCTTATTTTTGTTACTTCGTTTAGAAATTCCCCATAACTTGCTATTAAAAAAGCATTTCCAATGAAGCCACCAAATGATCAGGAAGAGCTAAAAACTTTTACATGATGAGCACATTCACAAGACAAAATGATTCACATGGTAAATAGACTGGATCTTGAAGAATGTTGGAGTTTTTAGACAGTTATTTTTGTTCTATGACTCGAAGAATGGTGGGTATTTATGTACTAACATAAGCAAAATATGAGAATAGTTGAGATTAAAATATTATGGTAAATGCATGGCCATAGAAGCAAAGACAAAATAAGAAAATAGGTTATATGTAATAAGGTTGAAATGGCACCTATTGAAGTTAAAATGTGAAAACCAACACTAAAGTGATAAGAATATGTGAGAAAAAGACGGATTGACTTGTGAAATAAGTGAATAAAATGTAGGAAATGTGAAGAGTACGATCAAAGAAAACTTGATAGAAAACTCTTAAACATGAAATAGATATAATAGTTTTAGAAAGGATATGGCAATGGATAGAGATGGCTGAAAGTCTAGAATTCATGCAATTGGCCTCAACTAAAAGCAGGGCCGGCCCAAGGGCTAGTGGGGCCCTAGGCGAAAATATTTTTTTTTTAGGAGGGTGGGGTGGGGGTGGGGGTGGGGGTGGGCAATTCTGTGTGTGTAGGGGGGTTGGTGGGCGGTGGCTTGGGGGGGGGGGGGGGGATTCTGTGTAGGGGGGTTGGTGGGCGGTGGCTTGGGGGGGGGGGGGGATTTTTTGGGGGGCCCCAAATTGTGTGTGTGTGGGGGGGGGGGGGGGGGGGGGCGGGTTTGGGCCCCCCAAGAATTTGGGGGGCCCTAGGCATAGGCCTTAGTGGCCTATGCCTTGGGCCGGCCCTGACTAAAAGGATCAAGGCAAGTGATTGTTCTTGTTGTTAAAAGGCACATAATCAAGTAAAAACTCACTGATGTGATGCAGAGAAATAACTGCAATTCCCAAAAATATATGAATTTCATCATGGAAGGGAAGCCATAAACCTTTCCCATGAAGTAGTCTGCGAAGCATCACAACTTGTGAGATGCCTCTGTTTTTCGCAAGCAATGGCTGTGTCGATGGCTTTATTGCCTAAATGCTATGCAGTCTTAATTCTTTCCAGAAGAAATTCCATAATCACTCAAACTAACACTCTATTGATCCATGAAAGAATACCAAACAAGAAAACAATCCAATTGGTGGCATATTTCTTTTCATTTTGAAATTCCTTTGAAGGTTGAAAAAACATCTTTACCTGATACCACAGGCAACTAAACGGAAAATCATAAAGAAACATAACAACGGATTCATTTCTTCTTCTTTTTTTTTGTCTTTTGAACAATGAATTGCAGATACCTCGTTCAACCAAAAGTGATCATTGGTCTTGTTGGTAATCAAATTCCCAGTCCAGCTATGGGCGAGCTCGTGCGCCACCACCTGCGCGCCGCTTGCATCGCCTTTGATCACCGTCGGTGTCAAGAACACCATCCTCGGATTCTCCATCCCGCCGTAGGGAAAACTCCGCGGAAGAACCAGCAAATCAAACCTCTCCCACTCATAAGGCCCAAACAGCCCCTCCCCAACCCTAATCATCTCCTCCGTCCCGGCGAACTCCCTCGCAGCGGCGTCCAGAACCTCCGGCACCGCCTCCGCGTAAACCCTTGTCCTGGGCCCCACCTCCCGGAATCCAATCTCTCCGACGGCGAATGCGAACAGGTACGGCGGCACCGGCTGGTCCATCACGAACTCCTCCACCACTCTCCCCTCGCCGCACCAGAGAGAATCCTCACACACCCCCGCCGCCTCTCCGGCGGCCGGCGGGCGCCGCTCCACCTGCCGCGCTGCCATCACGGCAGAGAGCCTCGCCGGAAAATTCAACCTCGCCGAGTAACGGATTCTCGCGGCGGGGGTATCCTGGCAGGGGAAGATGGAGCGGGCGTGAATGGCTTGGCATTGGGTGTAAACGAAGGGGTTGGTCTTTTTGAACGTCTGCGGCGGCAAGAGCCACTGGAGGGCGGAGCTGGAGGGGGAGGTGGAGAAAATCACGGTGAAACGGGAGTGGTTGGAGAGAGAGACGGTTAAGGATTGGCCCTTGATGGGGTCGGGAGAGGAAAGGGAAAAGGGGAGGGGGTTTTTGGTGTGGGGTTCAAAGACGGCGGAGATGGAGAGGGATCGGGCGTCGAGGAGGAAGGGGCCAGAGTGGGGGCGGGGGAGGGAGAGGGCAGCCGCGCCGAGGATGGTAGAGGAGGAGAAGTCGAAGAAGAAGGAGAGGGAGATGTGAGTGGCGAGAGGGTGAGAAGAGTCGGTGAAGGAGTGGGGGTCGATGGGTGCCATTGTTGCTGCTTGGAGCTCTGCAAATGTTAGGGTTTTGGTTTTACAGTGATAAGTTCTGCTTCCGCCGGCCAACATTTAATGACAGCGAAGAAGAAGGCAAAGTCGCTGACAAACGGTTCGGAACCCACCCGGGCCAAGGATCAGACGGGTCGAATCGGAATTTACTTCTCTTTACTAAATTTAAAGGTAAATTACTAAAATTAGTAAACATTTACTTTATTTTTAAATTTAAGTTTAAATTTTAATTTATCAACCAAAATATTCCACTTTTCATTTCACTTCACTTCAATTATAAACCATTGTCAGAGTTTGTCAATTTTCGAGATATCACAAAATAACATGAAATTTTAAAAATAATAAGTTATCACATAAGTTGTATAAAAATAAAAATAAAATAAAAAAACGAATATGATAGGTTGTCAAGTCATCCCTATATCAATGTCTTTACTTCTTTCTAGTAAAAACTTCTTGTATAGGTTAAGTTAATTAAAGATGGGATAAATTTATAATTTTAACTTCACAACTACTTAAATAATGGGATTCCACCACCTTTTGACTTGAGGTACTTGGATTATTTGAGATGGACAAAATCACAAATTTGAGTTTGTCCATGTGATGAGAAGAAGAACATGAAGATACAGTGAAAAAGGCATACATTTTAGTTAAAAAATAATTAAAATTTATTAATTTCAAAAAAGTTCAGCAAAAAATAGGTAGGGCTCGACGAAAAGCAATGTCTACTCTAAAAAGGTCATCCGAATGGGTTTTGTAAAAATGTGGCTCTAGAGAAAGTCTTTAGGTGTTTGAAGTCGCAAAAAGTTATATTCCATGGGAATTGGGAAGAGGGTCTTCAAGAAAGATTAAGGTCTTCCGATTTGCAAGATAAAAGATAGTCAAAAGGTATGTAGGGATATCTTCTACGTGAGCTTTTTGATGTCTAAGTCAAATATAATCATAGTGCTGAAGTGATTATGTAAATGTAGTGCAATATGAATGGTGCTTTCGAAAAAGTAGAGACTCTTCGAAAAATGTATACGCATAAGAGTCGGTGAGAGTTTTCGAATTCGCAAGAAGATGAAAGGTCAATAGGTATTTATACTTCTCGAAGGATTTGGACACATGGCAGGGTGGGATCCGTGGGGCACATACGAGAGGGCACGTGGCAAAAACCTTCGGATTAGGGTGCCCAACTATCCTTCGATTAGGATAAGGAAGGACCTTGGGCCAAGCTTTGGAGGAAGCTATCCCCCTTAAAACGTCTTCAGAAGACCACATTGGCATTCAAAACTAGTCCCTAAAGCTAATCCCTTTGAAAAGTTACTCAAGTCTTCAAGGAACAAGCCCTCGAAGACCTTTTTGGGATAAGGCACTTTTCCGAGCCCGACTAACTTCTTTGGGGAAATTCCCCCAGAGGCTCACTTGAGGAAACCTTGCGAAATATATGTTACAACAACATGCGTTTATGATCAACAATATTTGTATTCATACTCTCACTCCAATCTAAAGTTATCTCTCAATTTTTAAGTACCATAGTCAAAATCCTTATATTTTTATTCATCTCGATTAAAAGCCTTTATCCCTCTACTTTTCTCTTGACCAACTTCCAATGTGACCCTAAAACCTAAAAAAATTGTTTTTCCCATTAAGTTTGGGTTTAATTACAAACTTAATTTTGAAACTCTAAATCACTAGTGATAACACTGACCGTTATCAATCCTTAGTCACTCCTCTCTTTCTCTTTTTTGTCACCTTATCACTTAATCAAATATTCTTAGTGTCGCATGAGATTGCTAACAACATAAATTAATTAAGGATAATGATATTTTTATAATTATATTATTAAAAAATAAAAAAATATAAAATTAAACTTTCAATATTTTTAAAATAATTTATTCCATTCTTTTTTGTTTAATAATTCTTCTTTATAAACGGTGTGGAGGGACAAGGGCATTGATGCTTTGCTATGAGAATAAAAGGAAAAGTGTAAGGGTTAAGCTGTTATTGTTCTTTTCTATTTTATTATTTTTTACGAAAATAGGTAAACACGTGTCAATCACAAAGTCAGTCTTTATGTCTTGATTTAATTTGAAATGTGTCGATGTTCAGAAATGGTCGGTCGAGATTCATCGGCCCGTACTGATTCAACAATCACAAATACGAGAGGAAGAAGACAATAACACCATTAACAAGCAATACATAAAGATTTTTTTACGTGGTTTGATCGAAATGATGCCTAATCTACCACTGTCCTCTGATTAATTTGGTAGAGTAACAGTATATATTTTTTATTATGTCTGTACAATTAGCTCTGACCCCTATTTATAGTGCGAGATATCAACAATTTATACAAAGTTAAAAGTGGTGGGGTCACCTCGTAAGAGACAAAGTGCCCTTATTATCTCCATAAAACATGGAGTAAAAGTTTCACACCATGTGGGGTATGACTTTTCATGGATAATGATAGATAGATATCAGATCCGATTATTCTGTTTCGTAATCTCATTCGCGAGCTGATTGGGTTAACCCGCGAGCTAGAGTCATTGCTAGGAGCTCGCTTGTTATCGTGATCAGAGCTCGTGCTTTAACAACTATGCGACCTCGCAGAGATGGCTTCAACCTTGAGCCCATTGGACTTCGAGAAGATGGGCCTTATCATCGGACCATTCCCAACCCGTAGCAGTTCGTATAATAGCCCAAGACGGTTCGAAAAATGCTCGTAACAGAATCTTTATACAAAACTGTTACTTAAACACTTAATTTTAAAATTTAATGTGATATTTATATATTAATATATTATATTATGTATCATATTAATATAAATATATAATATATCAATGCAAAATATCATCTCCAGTGTCAAAATTAAATATCTAAATAATATTTTTTATTTATATATTAAATAGAGATGATAATTTTTTCTCAATTTAATTCAATTTTAGGACTATTTTTAAACTCGGGACAGCAAATAAAGTAGAGTTAGGTTATTGCGAATAATTTATATATGTAATTTATGTATATTTTAGAAGAGTAATGCTAATTATTGTTTTAAAAATAGTGATAAGATATAATAAATTTTATATTTAAATAAATGTATTTACTACACCTTATTTTCACCTACAAAACATTTTTATTGATTTATAAAATGTTATAAATTATGATGCAATTAATAGGAGTAACATCAGTTCATTAAATTGTTTGCGATGAAATTAGGAGCTAAATTTATTTCTTTTAATTTAAGATTGAGATTGAGCCTTAACCGACTTGAATTTAGTTGACTTCAATAATTCACTTTTATTTTGTGAATTAGTTGATTCTGAATTTAATTTTATGAACTAACAAGGGTTGAAGGTTCAATCATCACATAATTCACGAGTTGCTCATACTTACATAGTTTTCATATTCGAGATTGTTTTGGAAGCCTCCAACCTTGAACATGTCTCAAGTATCCTTAGCAATAAAAAAAAAAAAAAAAAAAAGGAGAATTTTGGTCGTCTCAAGACATAATACAAGTGGTAAAATTTCTAAATTTCATTAAGAATGGCAGGAATCAACTCTTGATGGAGATAAGAATACCTCATTTAATGGAGACTAATTGTGTGTCCGCTTGAAAATATATAGAAGTTTGCGACTGCATTAGATTTACTTAATTAGAGGGAAGTTTAGTCTCCTTTTAGAACTAGATGGGCGAAACTTAGACACCTGAACCATAAAAAAAGAAAAAAAGAAAAAAAAGAGAGAATGGGACCCCACGGGCGTAAAGCACTTGAAGTTTTACATAAGTATTATGATTCGAATTAATGTGACGACTTGAAAGACATAATTATTGTTAAAATATAATATTTAGCTGAAAGACAATAATAAAGTAAAAGACAAGTTCCATATAAATTGTATTGAATATTATATATAGACTATGTTCGCACATCAATGTATCTAAAAGTGGATCAAAAGGGAAGATCATCATCTTTGAAAATTGATCGGGCAAAACTCGAACATCCCAAATAAAAAAAAAAAGAATAAAGTCTTATCCTTTATATTTTTTGACACTCAAATTAATCACCATACTAAAAAATAATACAATAGTGATACAATAGGAATGTAATAAATTACGTACCTCACCGGTTGAACACTATAATTTTATATAGATAATTCATGCTGAAGGAGTAGTGTAGATAAAGTCACCCGCCCAGGCTTCAATGCACGGTGAAGGGCCCGGCAAGCTTTTTTGGGGCCCACTTTATCTCTAATAATTTTTGAAAATAATAAAATATGAAATAAAATAAAAAATAAAAAGTGCACTATAGCAGTGATGCACTCAATCCCATTAGTCTACGTGACTTATTAAATATATAGAAAGAATCAATATTTTTCTATTTTTTATGATCAATCTTATGTACGATATAATATTAAATAAGCATATATGCTTTGCTTTCTTCCTAATCAACCTTGCCTCAATCTTCACTTTGGGATCTATTTATTCGCCAAATCCATATTTTTAGTTTTGTACTTTTATGATTTTTTATGTAATTATTTTTTTATTATATTTTTTTATTACATTTTTAAATTTAATTTTTAAATCAATTTAACTCTTATATTTTATTTTTTTTTAGTATGACAAGTCAAATATTTCATTATTTCAATTATATCTTTAAATCTACATTTTTAAGTCAATTTAATTGATATAATTTTATTTATAAAAAAAATAAAAAAATAAAATAAATATCATATATTTTAATTACATCTTTAAATTTATATTTTTAAGTCAATTTAATTGATATAATTTTATTTGTAAAAAAATAAAATAAATATCATATTCTGTTTATGTCAAATTATAAGAGTTAAATAAATTTAAATATACAAGTCTAATAGTGTAATCGAAATAATAAAAAATTTAAATTGTTACACGAAAAAAATTAAAATACAACAATTAAATTGACTTGAAAATACAGATTCAGAGATGTAATCGAAACAATAAAAAATTTAGTGACTAAAAAAAAATATATATATATAATAAAAAAATATAGATTTAACCTCTGTTTATTCAATGTCTTAATTAAGTACTTAAATTTTTTAAAATTATTTCAATTTAATACTTATCGTTAACTAACTATTAGTCGCCTTTAGTCAAGTCAATAATTGATTCACAATTGACATAAAATTCGTTTTTTTTGTAAAAAAAAAAAAAAAATGTTTAGGTATCACATTGACAAAATATTTTTTATTTATATAAAAATTTGAATTATTCGACATTAAATTTTTATTAAATTATTTTATCTTACTTCTTTTTTCACAATAAAGTATCGGAACATGTTAAAGTTTATATTACAAAACTATAAAGTTAAACCTAAATCTATGAGTGTACAAACTACATAGACTAGACAATTTGTGTACTTTAGACACTTCGACAGATTGAGTCCAAACTTGAATCCGATATGGTATTAAAAATAGAGATTCTCTAATGTATTAAGCCAATATCAAATTTGTGTGTTCATGTATTTGTGTGTGTACTCCCACTGAGCATGTGTATGTATGTATGTGAATGTGTGCATATATATATATATATATATATATAGGGATAGATTCAGAGATTGAGGCTTCAAATTGAAGCCTGTGCTGGCTCTCCCCGGCTCTGCCCTTCGATGGAATAATAAGGGCAATGAACTTATTTGACCATTGATTCTGCATATATATACATACATAAGGGCTGAGGCTGAAGCCCGTGCTGGCCTCCCCCCTCCCAATTCGCCCGCGTATATATATATATATATATATACATGTATATGTATGTGTGTGCATGTATATGTACATGTCAATGTATGTATTGTGTATGTAATTATATACACATTGCATATGTGTGTATGTATATGTTTGTGTTGTGTTATTTGTATTAAATTAGATTAAATGTAAACAAGTTTATTTATATTTGCTGTATGTTTCTCTTTCTGTTTAGCGTTAGAATTAAATATCTCTTTAAGAAGGTTTGTTTCTAGAAGGGGTAGCTGGCCAAATCAGTTGGGTAGTTAGTTAAAATCTTGTAACCCATGCCCCTATATTGTATAAATAGGGGTCATGGGATAGGAAATAAGGCAGAGAAAGTTTAGCGCACCTATTATCGGAAATGTTAGGTTGCGTTATCTTTGTTTTTCAATTTTTAATTTTGAGTTTTGAATTTATTTTTAATTTTCTATTTTGATAGTTTGTTTTTAAAAAATTGAAAACGTGTTCTCTTTGTCATTTTAAAAACTATTTCTCAAAACAGAAAATTAGAAAACGCGTTCTCTTTAAAATTTTGAAAATAAATTTTTAATGATATTTTATTCAATAAATTTGATTATTTTGTAAATTAGAAATATTTAATGTTAATATATTATTAAAAATATATATACATTCTAAAATTAATGAATTTTGTAATATTTTTTCTCATTATAATAATAAAATATGAATAAATAAATAAATAAATAAATGTATTTTGAGTTTAGAGTTTGTTTTAAATGAAAACACTCAAAA
Source organism: Diospyros lotus (assembly GCF_014633365.1). Lineage (NCBI taxonomy): Eukaryota > Viridiplantae > Streptophyta > Magnoliopsida > Ericales > Ebenaceae > Diospyros > Diospyros lotus. The sequence goes on from NC_068346.1 coordinate 30,824,468, forward strand.
CAACTTTTTGTTGATTTGAGTTTTCTTTATAATTTTTTTTTGTTTTAAAAAATATATTTTTAAAAATAATAAAGAGAACGCGTTTTTATTATTTTAAAAAATTAAAAAATAAAAATGACTTAAAAACAGCAAAGAGAACGCAACCTTAATTTCTAATTTTTTGTCTTGTATGTGAGATTGACTGCGAGAGGTAGAGAGTGGCTAGTTTATAGCTTGTATTCTCTAAGATCCTTATAGCTTTCACTGTATATGGGCAGGAGGGGATTCAGTTCTCATTGTAATCATCCCATGGATGTTTCAAGATAGTGGATTAGATTGGTGTCTCGTAGTCTGGATATAGATCTTGTTTTCAAGACCAAACCAGAATAATTCTTGTGTGTTCTTGATGTGTATATCTCTGTTTGTGTTTCTCCTATATGTGTTTTCATTATCGATATGTTTTTGAGTTGATAGTAAACTAGTTAAGTTGAGAGAATCGATAGAGTGTTGTGCGTTACTCTAAGAGTTTGCGTATATATATGTATTATATATGCATATTCATATACATACTATATATGTATGCATTTATATATAAATAAACATGTCTGTAAAAAAACAGTTTGTGCCCAATCAAACTGACCTCAACTAATTCACATAATGTGTGATTTACTCTGCCATGCATGTTGCATGCCTTGGCTGTAAAAAACAACAATAATAAGCCTTTATCCCACTTAATGCCGTCGCTTACATAAAGTCTAACCATCCACTGTAGCCGTAGTAATCTATTTATTCTATGAGATTGGTTATTTTCAATTTCAACTGTATTTATTTATTTTTGTAATTTGAGCTAAAAAAATGTTTTAAATGCCCATAACAACTCTTTGTTTTTATACAATTTATTAAGAGACATTTAAAACATTTCACAGCTTGGACTTTAGAAAAAAAAAAAAAAATGCTATTGATACCCCTTGAGCTACACAATGCAAAATGATAAAAATACCCTTCATCTAAAGTAGTAAAGTGCATGACTAAAATACCCCTCAGTTAAGGGAGATCAGGCGGCGCAAGACAGTGAGGCGAGACAATGAGACACAAGGAATATTTTTTAACATTTTACATGTATTATGTAGTCTAAGGTATAATTCAAGAGATACTAATAACATAGTCCGGAAAACAGTTGCAGTCCAGACCAAAAGTAGTTTTATTCTTATCCTATTATTAAGCAAACACAATTTGGCAGTACCTCTAGGTGAAGCCTTTTTAATTTTTCTAAAATACCCTTTTATCTAATGTAACTTAAGTTTTGAAAAAAATAAGTGTGTTAACAAGATTTGAACTCATAAACTCCAATTATAACTAATTAAACTATACTGTAAGTATCAAGCTTGTTGAATGGATCTTTATTTAGAATATTTTATTTTTGACATTTGAGTGCATATCACAGACTACTCCGCTAGTAACCTACTAGGAAAACCAAAGTGGATTGGGTAGGCCAAAACTTCAATTTCACCATTACTAATTAAAATTCTATCCTTGTCCTACTACTAGCACTAGAACATGAGAAAATGACCACTTTCTATAAAACCAGAACAAAAATCACTGCTCAATACCACCAGACCAGCAAGTTATTTTATTTTTTATTTGGGCTTATTATCAAGTAGCCGACTCCATGTAGTGGGATAGATGCATCGTGTTTTGTATTTTTGCTACCATTGAACATATGAGAAGAAGACCAATAAACATTTGGTCCTATGAGAAGAGTGAAAAAAATGGAGGAAATTTGTATAAAAAAAGATAAGAAAAACACCAAATAAAATTTGGCGGTGAACTCTACAACATGACATAAGATATTATGACTATATAACAACATAACAGAAAGGAAAAAGGACCAAGCAAACTATCACATAACAGATCAATAGGTCTCATGCCTCTAAGACAGCATTTCAGGTGAAAAATATCTCATGCAAGTTTACACTTCTATATAAACATCCACAACTTTAATGTCAAACAGATGAAAGCAGCAGCAAACTACCCCATAATCATAGTCATAAAGGGTCTTAAACTGATGAATTGAACCCAAAACTGGTGGCACGGAATAAACTCCATTTCCTTTCATGAAGAAGACCAAGCATTCACCCTTTAAAACATAATTTCAAGCAACCATATCTCTAAGCTAAGGATGTCGAAGAGTAGACTAATCAGACATAACAGAATAATCAACATAAATCTTAACCAGACGGTGAATCTGCAAAGATGACTCTTATTCCATTTCCTCAATCCATCACAATTGGTAAAAAGCCGGTAGACAATATGCCTTTCACCTGTAGAATCTGCTCTACCACCCATCATGTATTAAAAGCCTCGAAAAGAACCAATGAAAGGTTAAAATAAAGACGGTGTAAATCAAAGCCCAGAATTCCATAAACTACAACCTGGAAAGGAGACTGAGGGTTCAGATGGTTGAGTGTAAGGAACACATGATACATGCGATTTGTTTCCTGTATACATTCACTGGGGTGGTTGCTAGGGGGCAAAGGCACAAAAGCATATGGGTTATCATGTACAGATTCTTTGTCCAAATCCAAGAACATGAGAAAATTAACTCTTACTATAGAACAAGTAATAAGAATCACTACTTAAAAACACCAGCAAGTTGGATTGATATTTTTTCCTTTTTCCCTGCAAGCAAGTGGGATTTCTAAAATTCTCATGTTTGATCCATTTGGTCACATGCATTTAACATAAATTTCTAGGTGAAAAATATTGCGTGCAAGGTTACTCTTCCATCACATATCCACAACTTTAATGTTGAAAAACAGATGAAAGCAGCAAAGCATTCCATAATCATAGTCATAAAGCATTTCAAGCCACTAAATTGAACCCAAAACTGGAGGTGCAGCATAAACTGCATTTCTTCTTCGATGAAGAAGCTCAGGCATTTGCTATTGAAAAAAGTAATTCCAATGAACCATATCTCTAAGCCAAGGGTATAGAAGACTGTCAAACTTAACAGAGTAATCAACTTAAATCTTAACCAGACAATGAACTGTTATGTTCTATTATCTATTATTGCAACTCCATTTCCCGTGAATGGTGCCTTAATTCTTACAACCGACAAACTGAGATCATTCCAAACAATCACAAAACAAAATGGCGGAAATTGTTTACCACCTGTTCGGTTTCCCAAAGAGTCTGAATTAACCAATTTCAGACTGCCTGAGTTATGAATTTTATAATTCATCCATTTGGCTGTACAAATGAAGCAACCCTTTTCAAAAAACTAAACCAGATTCAAAGAAGGAAACAGACACATATCCAAGTAATCAATAGATTGGGCAATTGGCAACCTATTCTGCTCCGAGCTTACAAAAATCTTGAATTAACTTATCAGAAATTAACAAATTTCATATTAATTTGGCATTAATTACCAACCAAGAACAGGGTCAGTTATACAGAATTCTACAACAACTATACCCCTCAACGTCAATTCAATCAAAATCAAACACAGGAAACCAATATTACACTTACAGCATATAGCATATGCTATTGGCTCTCCTCGAGCTTCTTCACATAGGCCTTGAGCAGCAGCACCAAGTCCCTCGCCGGAGCCTGCAAAGTCCCCACCACGGCGGCGGCGGGGCGCTGCAGCGACCCGAGAAGCTGCGCGTAAACCTCCGCCCTCGTCGGCAGCGATTCCAGCGCCTTGACCTCCTCCGACGGGTAGAACTTGCCCTCGAACACCGCGCCGGCGAAGTCATTGCCCTCCAGCTTCCGCTCCTTCTGGAAGCTCCGGTAGGGCTTGATGGCGGCCGGGATCTCCTCACTGTGCACGAACAGCCAGGCGTTCATGCCCTTCATGCAGGGCTTGAGGACCTCCCATTCAGTGCCCTCGATCGCCTTGTAGACCAGAGTGTTCTTGGCCACGATGAGCTTCGAGGTCTCCGGGAGCAATTTCCGGAGGTCTTGGAATTGTTTCACGGTGAAGCCTTGGTATTTGATTCCGGCAAGGAGGTGGCAGTCGACGAGCTGCTGCTTGACCGTTTCGACAGTCTCCTCCTTCTTGTTTCGGCTTATGGCGGCCTGAATTGAGGGGCGGCGGCGGAGAGGGGGAGAGGGGGAATGGAGATTGCAGGAGAGTGGGTTTTTGAAATGGGATTTGAGGGAGAGGGTTTGTAAGGCCGATGAGGGCGGCGACGGCGGCGGTTTGCAAGAGGGGAAGATGAAGAGCGTAGCTTCCATTCTTGGTGTGGGGGAGCGGAGCGGACTGCTCTGGTTTGGTGCTGTATCATCTTCTTACCTTATCTCTTTATTTTGTAAACATGCCGATTGGAAACGATGTCGTTTTGGTACTCTAAATGTATTCCGCTGCTCCAGCGGTTTGTTAGTAGTAAGGTCCTTTCTCATTATTAACAAAGTATGAGTTGTGGCATAGTCCTTTAGTAGAGTTCTCCCAAACTAGCCAACGCACATTTGTCATCCCAGAGCAAGTGATTTGCTTCGGAGAAAGTCCTCCTCAGGTCAGAGTCCATCTTTTCTGGGAAAGTCCCTCGACGCTCATTATTTATTCGAGACCAGTTTCTCAAATTTGCATAATTTTTCCTTGGTCGAGCTTTCCTCTTGAGAGAAATCGAGGGAGATACGTCCTCTTCCTACATTACTCTGCATTGTCCCGTTGCAATGCAACTTGCCTATTCTAAACCCACATCCTTCTGGGAGTCCTTTCCCAGATGAAGGAGGGAGGGTTTCCCTTAAATGTCTTTTTGAGTTCAATCTCGGGACAACACATTGAACGAGAGAGATGCACTGCCCCTTCTCGGAAAGGAACGCTGCACTATCGCACACGCATAGCCCCAAACTCTTCAATTTTGGGGAGAAGATACAACGAGACAAGAGAAGGACTAAGTAAAAAAAAAAAAAAAAAAGTTCAAATAAGCAAAGCACACCTAGGTCTAGCAATAATCCTAGAGTGACACCCTTTCCTTTTTGCTTCTCCCTTGCCAGGGGTGGAGCTAGGAAAATTTTCTAGTGAGGGCATCGTTATTGCTCAATGATCACATGAAGCAGGCGAGGCGAGCAACGAGGTGAGAGAGAACCAAAAAGACAGCAATCAACTAGTGAGCGACGGAGGGCCGGAGGGGTGAGCCAACGAGGTCAAAGGCGAGGCCAAGGTTGAGACGACGACTCCAGCGAGTGATAGAGTGAGAAAGTAGAGAAAGGTAGCAAGTGAGAGTGAGGCGAGCGACAGAAGAAAGAACCGAAGAGAGTGAGCCGTGAGCAAAGACTGACCAAGGGTGAGGGCAAGGGCAAGGGCAAGGCAGCGAGTGCCGAAGTGACAAAGGAGGGCAAACGAGTTAACGACGGTCCGACGGAGCCATGGAGGCTAGAGCAAGTGAGAGCGAGAGACAGGCAGCTCCCAACTGGTAATGAGCGAGAATGAGAGAGGGAGAAGGGTAGGGGAGATAGGCGGTGGGCACTTGAGTGAGAGAGGGACTAAGGGAGAGTTTTCACTTTCCAAATTTATTATGGGCCTGAGTATAGGCCAAAATTAATGGCGAGCCAAGGCCTAGTCAGGACCATGGCCTTCACACATTGGCTTAGCCCTATCTCTCACACGACATTTCTGCATCTCATGTTGCATGATGACCTCATTTAACTTAAGCATTGATTAGAGGGCCTACGTGGGAGAAATCCCTACATGCCCTTAACTGCTTTTTGTCTTACAGACTCACTTGAAAGATGAAAGTTCTCCTATCACCTCTCAACAACCCTTGTAACGGCCCGCCTCCCGGAGTCTCTGCACGCATAAAGGATCCGTGAGAGGGTCATTATTGAGTGATATTGAACAATAACCCAACTAAAACTCTTACTAAAAATCATAATCTTTTATTATATAACGTCTCATAGTCATTCTTACATAATCAGTCATACTGTGAGCCTACCTGGCTTGCATAACATATATCCTCTCGAAATTATAAAACATTACTTTGACCAAACACATAACACCCAGGATCTAGTTTCGAGAGAGTTTTGCACTTGTTACCATGACACGATTGCTTGAACCCAAACCTCGCTGAACGTATCTGCTATCACAGACTTTTCTCTTACCTAGAATGATGTAAAACAAAAGTGAGTCACAAGACTCAATAAGCTCTAGAAAGAAAGGCTGTAGGATACAAACATGACTCTTCCCATAACATCCCATGCAATTCATGCCAATGCAACGTCATGTCATGCCATGCCCCAATACCTGCCTTATTTTCAGATGCATAAACATATAATAAACTTCACATAAACGGTCCTTGAGGCCCACATCAAACACACATTGGCACCCAAGTCCCACATACAAAACTGAAATCAGCCTCTTATAGGCTACCATACCATTTCCCTTACACGTCCATTTATATCCCTATCAACATAATCTGTTGCCGTGGGTCTCACCCCAGGGTCTTACCGTGGGCCACGCCGCCATGGGTTTCACTCCCAAGGTCTTATCGTGGGCCATGCTGCCATGGGTCTCACTCCCAAAGTCTTACTATGGTCCACGTCGCTGTGGGTCTCACTCCCAAGGTCTTATTGTGGGCCATGCCGCCACCCATACTCATCACTTAAAATCGCGCATCCTCGCCATGCAGTGCAAGACATAAGAAATGCAATGGTTTCTGCAGCATAAACGTGATGACAAGGCCCCCATAAACCAAGCATCAGGACATGCTATCAGGCCATGCTACGCCCATATAAGAATACACACATGCGATATGCTCTAAATGCACCGGCTCACCTAAAGAACCCAGGTTAGCTCTTAGACCAACCGGGTTATGCAGATGCTCACACATCTTATCACACACAAAGCATGTCCCCAAGTGAATGCAACCCAGTCCCTATGCAGTACACACATCATGATATGCACACAATCAAGGCGAGAATCTGGCAGTACCAGCTCTTCTGGCCCATCTAGCGTTTATCGTAACAGCCGATGACTGGCGCCTATACATCTAGCTATCAATTGCCACGACCTATGGTCAATAGTCAGTGGCTTTGTACCCCATACCCTTAGACACACTTACAGATAACACTGAACTTAGTCACTTTAAGCTTATCATTTCACAAACTATAAACTTTCTCAATGAAAACATAAACTCCATTATATCATTCTTATGCTCATCTCTTCTCATACATAGGAAACTATCTCCACATTCATAATAAATTATTAACATAACTCCATTAAACCATAATCAACTTCTCTACGAACCTAGCCCAACGGGTATGACATCATTTCTAAGGGAAGCGAAGCGATACAAAGCTCCATGATGGTCGAAATAAAAGACATCATTGCTTAGCTCATTCCATTAACAGTAAACTCATCAATAAAATATAAGTCATAGGGTGGTTACCACACGGATTATTATTATTAATATGTGGAACCGAGTTACGGTGAGGGAGGGAATAAAATACGAAAACTATGAAGACTTTCACAGGAATTAAAGAACATGAGGAGAGGGTTAGGAGCTTGCCTGAAACCGGCTGATTCCTACCTCTTTTGTGCTCCCGTTGCGAAATAAAACGTTTTGCTGCGTTTAATAGAACCATGGCTTAAATTAATTAAATCTAACTGCATAAAATTTATAATTTAATTATATAACACTTCTACTAATTTTTACCCACGTATCTGATTACTTTCCATGTCGAAATAATCCCAAACCCCTTTATTTTTCCTATATTTTTCTTTATTTCTTTTCTTTTATTTTTCTTTCCTTTCTTTTCTTTTTCTTTCCTTCCTTCTTCTTCTTTTTCTTCCCCGCGCCTTTTCCCCTGCACGCGCACCAGCGGCCACTTGCCGCGGTCGAGCTCCACTAGTTGCCACCACCTCCTACTGGCGGCACCATCGACCGCCCCCGCTATCGGCGCCGCCACCCACGGCCTCCCGCTACTGCCTGCGTCGCCCCCCTCGGTTGCTGCTGCTGCTGCTTCGCTCGGCTACCATGGCCGAGCTTCACTCGGCCAGCTTCCATGGCCGCCGCTGCATCACGCCTCTCTCTCTCTCTCTCTTTCCATCTCTCCATCTCTCTCCCTTTCCCCTCATTCTCTCTCTCTCGGCTTCCCTCTCAATCTTGCTCTCTCTTATATCCTAGCTTCTCCCTCTCGACCATGGCTATCACAAACTCTGTTTCTCTCCCTCATCTGTTTTAATTTGAAAGAAAGGGCTACTGTAGAATGCTTGGAGGCCACGCACGTGCACACATACATATATATATATATCAATTGATTTAATTTAATTCAATTTGATTTAATTTATTATTATTATTATTATTATTATTATTACGGTTGTTATTATCTTTAGTATTATTTATCTTCCTTAAATTCTCAAATACTCAACATTGATTTCAAAATTTCGGGATGTTACAACCCTAGTTCATCTAGCGTCACAACTTTCCCTTCTAGTGAATTAAGCCTCTTCTAGGCCAGTGGATTGGATCAATCCTAGACAACCTCCTCCTCTCTCAGGTCTTGCGGTCAGGGTGGGAAACCTAAGGGGTGCCTTATGTTCTTTTGGTTGCTCGTTGAGTTTCCTCATAACAAATAAATTTTAATTGTTATATTATATCAACAATAATTTGGCACTATTTGTGAGAAACATACAAAAAGTCGAAGACGAGGTCCTCTCAAAGCTGCTCAAAAACTTCTTTGCTTGCTGTCAGATTCATACAAGAAGGCCTTAATAATTGGAATTAGGTCATTCGAGACAACGTCGACCTTTGGTGGCCAATATCATGTAAGGTCTCTGGAGCCATTGTGATTAGTGGTTAATTTTGTAAAATTTTGTTATAATTATACCCTTATTTTGATATTAAAATTGGGTTTAATTGAATATTTTGTGATCATATGCAAATTTGTATGAAAAATAAAAATTAAATCAACATCAAGGCATATTCAAAGATCTATAAAAAAAATAAAAATAAAATAATAAATACTAATAACAATAAAGAAATAAAATATATAATATATATTCATGTGTGATTTGCATGCATAAATTGTTCTTTGATTGGAAATTTGTTTGTCAGGCATGAAATCTAATGAAATAGTGGTTAATTGGTTAATGCACCACATGATTTCTCAACTTAAGTGGAGACTGTTACCTAATATTGTAACACCCCGCTTTTCTCTTACCGAGCGTGTCACTATGCTGAGGTCCAAAATATACATAAATTATTTTTTTCTTTCTTTCTCGGTACATAACTTAACCTTAAGTACCGAGTCTCGAACAAAATCCCCAGCAAATCATTAAAAATGCAGAAGTGATAATCGAAACCTGATATGGTACATAATCAATTCACTTTATTTATAACATAAGAATTCGTACCATAGTTAACATAATATCCTCAATATTGAAATACATAAATACATGGAGATTCCATAATATTCTAACAAGGCTAAACATCAATAAAGCATTAGCTAAAATATATCCGAGTCAGCTTGCTGAATCCATCGGCTACGCCATCACGTGTCGTCATATCTCAACATGTTCCTTGCCCTAACTGCAAGTCTAAAACTGGAACGTTGAATGTTCAATGGGCATAACCCATTAGAAGATGAAACTTCTAGTGAAGGTCCAAAACATATATACGAATGCATGATGCAATAACATGAACAACATTTGCCCTTAGTGTAACTTTTCTGGCCCGCAAGCCCGGCTAGGAATCCTAGGCAAATCCCGAACTTCTGTAGGATAAGCCTAACGTTATTCCCTCAACGCTCTTAGGGAATTACGGCTACACTCTGGGGGCGACGTCCCATTCCCATGCACAAATATCAAAATGACAATAATATTGTGCCATGCAATTATCACGACTTTCCATGCAATATGACAAAATTAATATTGCACTCATAAATAGCATGCATATAAACAATCATCTCATGAATATCATATAGGGTAGGATAACTCACAAAACCATGTTTAGGATAAAATTACTCACCTTTGCCCTAAAGACCAAGATACCTTGAAAAGCGCGCATTGCCTCGATATGCGTGCCAGACCTCGATTCTCGTGCCAACTCTCAAACGTTGCACCAATCACATCATCTCGATCTCCTCAATCATAAAATAATATTTAATCACTAAATATCCTCAATATTCCATTTATTTCCTTTTATTTCCTATTTTGCTTCATTTTGCTTCATTTTTCCTTCTAAAAATCCCAATAAATACATTGAGACTATTTTCTCAAATCTATTTTCACAAAAATTCATAATAGACTATAAAATTCCAAGGAAAAATACTGGACATACTCGGATGTTGCGTTTTCACGCAAAACAAGGCTCCTTGGCTCGAAAACTAAGACATCGGGAATCCCAAATTCAAATCTTTTTGCACGGACCTCCGTAAAATAATTTTCCAAATTTTTCTATATTTTTTTCAGAATTTTCCCAAGCCCGCACGTGCTAGGGCGACTGGGCACGCGTGAAATGCAGCGCGTGACCGGCACGCGCCGGTCATCTTCTCCGACACTCTGGTTGCCGGCGATATGATATTTTCATGCCATATTAAAGCCCTCTTCTAGTCGATCCTCTTGGCCAAGTTTGAGCCTCAAAGAAGCACCAGAAGACCTCCAATCGGGGCCTTGAACATTTGCCCAAGGGGTCCGCCCCAAACTCCGACGACCTCTCGAAACCTCACCAAACCTCAACCAAAATAGCTCAAAATCTCCAGAATTATTCTACCTCTCATGGGCTTCAAAATCCTCTTATTTCCATTGCCCAATTCATTTGATTTCGGCCTTGATTTGAAGCTTTATGTCTTGAAACTTTCGGCTACTTTGAGCTCTATTTATAGGCGATCATCGAGCTTCAAAATGGCTTTAGCTGCCTTGCCCATCACCTTAGGAGGATAAACCTCCCCTAGATCGACCTTGAGTGAGCTTTAGCCGATCACAAAATGGATTTGCAGGCGTGCGAATATCCGGCCAACTTTCGGCCACTTTTTCTTCAAAATTCGGCCACCACGATGGCTTTTGTCAGGCAAGCTCTTTACAAAAGATGCTCCCCTGACCAAGCCTCGTGCAACCCCATGGCCAAAATCGGCCATGGCCGACCAGTAGATTTGTCTATGCTAGTTTTTTTGCATTTTTGCACTTTGGCCCTCCAAGTTTTGGCTATTATCATTTTAGCCTATTTCACTTAACCCCTGAACTTTTTATAATTGCATTTAAGACCCTCAAGTTCTAAAACATCATTTTGACCCCCAAAGATTCTGAAAAATCATCATTTCGACCTCCTTCTAGTAATTTCGAAAAACTGCACTTAGGCCCGAATCTTCGTTTTGGCCCTAAACTTCTTTGTTTCTTCCTGAAACCACTGAAGGGTTGTTCCTTATGAAAAACCAAAGCCCCCTGAAGCTTCTTTTGACTTCCGGGAAGTCGTCTACAACAATTCGGTATTGCGACCTAAATGGCAGTTGTATTTTTGTTGTACCGAAAATTATTCTCGATCTGATTTCTTCCTACACCATAAATCCTATCTCGGGGTGCTCGTTAATGCCACATCATTTTCCTTTGGCATCTCGGCTCCAGGGCACTCCCGGTAGTCGATTTGGTCAAATTTTTCGGCTATTCAAATACTAATTTTCTCTAATAAATTGCTTATTTTTAATTAACCCAAATTTCTCGGGTATTACAAGTATGAGTAATTTGAACCTATTAACGTTCTTTATGAGTGAATTAACGTTTACTCTAGTCATAGTTTTCATTGCCTCTCATGTTTTTCAATAGTTTCAGTACATTACTTTGCTTTGAATGCCAAAAATGTCAATGGAATATTTAAATTAGTTTTAAATTCTAAATTTGATGACTGAGTGAAAGTGTGTCAATATGATATGACAGTGAGATTATTTTGTTGAAATTTTGAACCTATTAACCTATTTCATTTTTTGATTATTTTTTGTGTTAGCCCCATTGAGCCAATTAAATTATTTTATTTACCTTTATCTAACGCCTTAACGTTGTAAATTTTTTCTCTACCTAATATGTTCAGGAAATAGTCTATCTTAGCACAACAAATCTTTAAAAAAAAAAAATGCCGATCTTTGTATATTTCAAGTTAAAATAGCATTAAAAAATAAACTCTCAGCTGCCTCAGCCAAACTTTGGCGTAGTAATTCAATAAAAATGTTGAGGAGATTATATATGATTGCGTGTTAAATTTTTGAAAGAAAAAAGAAAAGAAAAGAAAAAAAAGAGAAAGAAGAAAAAAAATATAGATCCTTCTAGTCAAGATAGGTTTATTTGCTTAAATAGTCAACTTTTCAACGCACATTTCTTGATATATCTTTTATCTGTTCTTTGTTAACCCATCCACCCCTAAGCCCCGTTACAACCTATATGCAATCCTTCTAGATCCTATGATACATGGAAGCTTGGGATTTGAATTTTAGAATTGGAATTTTGTTTAATTTTTGAAGTTGTGCAGTTATGCATTATTCCAATCATGAAGCTTTGTCAAGTCCCTTTTCTTTTGTATAATTCACTTTTTCATTTTTGGATGACATCAATTTGAAAGTTGTTTACATTTAATTTTATTATGGTACATCCCCGAGAATAACCACGAGGGATCATTTTTTCATTGGAGAGTATGTCCGGGAGGATTGAAGTCAAAGTTTAGAAGTTGTAATGTCAATGTGTTAATTAATTTGATTACTATTTTCTGTGATTGAGTGTCTTTTGACGAAAATATCACAAAGAATAGTCGATTGAGTGTAAAAATAACTTGTTATTGTTTTATATATTTTAGTTTCAAATTTGAAATCTATGCATTAATGTTGATATTATGAATAAAAATTAGCCAACATGAAATCTAATTGTTATGAGACTAATAATGTTTAAGTTGAGAGTGTGATTAACGGTTAATTTTGTAAAATTTTGTTATAATTATACCCTTATTTTGATCTTAAAATTGAGTTTAATTGAATATTTTGTGATCATATGTAAATTTATATAAAAAATAAAGATTAAATTATCAGGGCATATTCAAAGATTTAAAAAAAATAAAATAAGATAATAAATACTAATAATGATAAAGAAATAAAATATATAATATAATATGTTATAATATATATATATATATACACGTATACATTCATACATATATTCATGCGTGCATGCCATATATATATATAATATAATAATACATACACAATTAAGTTGGGATGCAGGCATGCGTAAAGCTCCAAATTGAGGGCTCACATTAAATCCATTAAAGTCCAAATTAAGCTCCCAGCCAGCCACATGTTTAAAGCCCAGCCGTTCACTGCAATTAGAGACCATTAAAGTCCAGCCGTTCATTGCAATTGAAGGCCCATTGAATTGGGTTTAAAGGCCCAGCTCGTGGAACCAGAAGTGAAGGCGCACAGCTCTAACGCGGTCCCTCTTCTGCAATTTTTTATCAAGTGCAAGGGCAATCTGGGAAATCAAATAGGCATGATACATACATTTGCGAGAGCACAGTGCGCAATACGGGGGCAGATTTCTCGGACAGGTTCCCGGCCAGAAATATGAGCACAGTGCGCTGCACAGAGGAGAAAGTGAGGACGCACAGCAGTGAGGTTTCGCACAGCAGCGTTGATTGTTGTTTTATTATTTTCTGATGTTATTCACTGTTAGTTTGTGTTGTTTAATTACTGAGCATTGTTCTTCCATTTCATTTCTATTAAATTTTTATTATGTTTTTAATTCTGTTATTGGCATTTACATTTTACATTTTGTAATGTTTAATTTCTGTCCATTTTAGTACTAAAATTTACTTTCTGTATTTTTAATTTCAATACTTTAAATTCTAGCATTTAATTTCTGTCATTTAATTCCCAGCACTTAAATACTTGTAATTTTAATTTCTTTCTATTTCAATACTGCATATAATTTACTTTTTTGTATTTTATTATTCCTGCACTTTAATTTCTTGTATTAAAAAATGAAGATGTGTGGTTAATAATTCTCAAGCCAAGACAAGAACAGTGTCCAATATCAAAATTTTCTGAGTTAACTGAACTTTATTGTAAGTTAAGGTGTTAGAATTAATTTTTAGATTTTTGTCAACCACTTGAGTTTGGATTGTGATATATGCCTAACTCGGAACCCTCATGCCATGTATGTGGATTGCCCAACCTAGAAATATCTTTTTCCCCAAGCTTAAGTATACATTATATACATGTTGGTTTATGGTGGTTGCTTAAGTTAGAGTCGGCATACCACGTATGTCGGTTACTAGAATTAGAACCATCATCATTCTGAAATGTAATCAATAGCAAAAATTTTAAAATTAATTTAACTCGATGATACCATCCTTTGTGAGTCTTGAAAAATATTTGGATTGACACTGAAATTGTCTTAACCCAAGATATTTTGTTTTCAGTACCGATTTAGTAAATTTTTCAATATTAATTGATCTGAGCTGATCCACACACACTCACCATTTCAATTTTTTTGTACTTTCATTTCTCGTACATAAATAAACGAATTGGCCTGATAACCCAATTCGTATTGCGGCTTTTATTTCCATTTAATAAAGATCTCCCAGTGAATCGACTTGGATTCCCATCTAATAAATAAATTTGTGCTGTAACGCATACTCATACACTGACGAGTATAAACGTTCTATCCTTACATGTCTGATTTGTTTGTCTTTATTTGTTTGCGTCTTTGTTTAATTAACTACACAGAGTTAAGCGCAGTCAAAAAACCATTCTTGATGGGGTTATGCTCTCAAGCCTCCCGAACCAGCATTTGGGGAAAAGAAGATGCCTTGCAACTCCTCCTAGAACGCCCTCCCCTCATGTTCCAATTGCTAACGCAAAGGCTACTGGGGGACGCATCATGGAACATGAGGATCTCCCCAAGTGGGAGAAAGAAACACGAAGATGGCCTTACAGTGCCTGATTATAACACCCCGCCTCACCGTGCGTGTCACTATAAGGGTATTTTTGGGAATCTTTTTTTTTTTTTTAAATAACATCATCACGCGCAATGCTTCAAGAATAACCTTCACATGCACACACAGGATCCCGAAAACCCCAGTCTTGCCCGTTTAACTTAATAAGATCAATAATCTTAACAACTAAACGAGACATATCATAACGTAGCAGATACATTAACATCAAACATCGTGATTCTTACATAGTATTTCCATAACAAAATACATATTACAGATAACCCAAATGATAACAACGTTATCGTACAACTATTCATACACAAGCTGATATACATACTAAAACCCCAAAATGTTACAGCTACTATCAATCTAAGCACCATTGACCTTCAATCGGCCATGTCCTTACCCTCGCAGCAATTCTTGTCTAGAACATCAAATGTTCCAGGGGCATAACCTAGATTAGATGATAAACATCTAAGTGACGGCATGAAATAGTTTACATAATGCATGAAAGACATACGGGCATGGCATTTATAGACAAAACGACACATGCAAACACGTCTATCTTGAGAAATCTCCCTGACATACTCAACCTCCCGTGGAAAACACATTCCACACACCGTTTGGGTTGACTTTGCCGCGACATACTTAATCTCTCGAGTGTCCTACCGTGTCACTCATTCACCAGGATTAACCTTGTCCCATTCTTAAGAAGACCCCATCCCGTCCCATACGGATCCAATAACGACACGAAAATCAATACCTTGATGATATGAAAATCACACGCCATGCATTGACTCTTTTGCAAGTAAAAACAGTTGATGCAATATACCACATGATCAATATGCAAATGATGCCATATATACATGAATAAAATGCATAAGTATAGCATCCCGAGTTCTGGTCTCGAGTGCCCTACCGTGTCACTCGTTCACTTGAACTCACACCAAGACATATCCAAAACAAAGGTAAAACTAGAGTTAGACCACTCACCTCGAACATATTCGGATCGCCTCGATCCTCGTGTAATGCCTCGATTTGCGTGCCAAATCACAAACACTTGAACTTGCAGTCAACCTCGAACCATATCATTTCCTAAACCCCATATTTAATTAAGGAGGCATTAAAATCCATTTTTCTCAATTTTTTCATAATTTTCTCTATTTTCTCCCATTTTTCACCTCGATAATTCAAAAATAATTATCTCCTCAGGCATTTTCCAAAATATTTCAACACAATAATTCCTAAAATAATTAAAGAAAAATACTAAAAGAAAATTACTGATTTGCCCCTATCACACGCACCCTCACACGTGGCTGCGCGTGAAGGATGGCGCATGCAGCCACGCACCGATCATCTTCCTCAACTTCCCGACGCCGGCGACTGCTCCGATGGACAAGCGAAGGGTACCCCTTTCAAGCCCTTGTCTATTCGATCACAACAGCACCGGTCCCCCACCAAAAAGACACCGGAAGGTGCCCCAAACGGGCCGTTACAGGCGGCAGTAGGTGGACCGCCTCCAGATTCTGGCCGACCTTCAAATAGCCACCAAATGTATTCTTTTGCTTCCCAAATTCTCCAAAACTAATCTACTACCTCCAAGGATCAAAAGCCCTTTACCAAACCTCTCAAAATCACACCAAAACGCGGCCGATTTTCTTGCTAAATTTTGGCTAACCCTCACCCTCTTTTATAGCAAAATCCGGCCACTTCCTAGCCAATCATCGGCCAGACCTTGGCCCTTACGAAACCCCTCGCTGTATAGCACCTCCCCCAGGCCCTACCGCGGCCATCCCATTGCCGGAGACAGCTCCACGTGCGATGGAAGGCGGTGGTCGTTTTTGGCTTACTGTGTTCACACTGCCAAATTTTTGTTTTATTGCACTTTGACCCTCTGCTTTCTTCTAATGACATTTCCACCCTTTCCATGATACCCCTGGTAAATCCAACTATACCACTAAGACCCACAAGTTTAGTACATCTCATTTGACCCTCGAAATTCTTGAAAAATTACTGTTTTGACCTCCCTCGGGCAAATTTAAAAAATTGCACTTAGTCCCGATTGATCGTTTTGACCTTAAATCCATTCGTTTTCAACCCGAAATCACTTAAGGGTTGTTCTATACATAAAATACAGGTCATTTACATGATCCGTTGACTTTTCGGATATCTCCTACGTCAATTCGGTTTCCTTAGCCCGGTCGATAGTTGTACCGAAAATTGTTCCCGATCCTATTTCTTTCATCACTAATAATTTGTATTACTTGTCAATACTATACCATTTTCCTTGGCTATCTAGGGTCCGGGGTACTCCCTCTAGTTGATTCGATCACTTAAGACTACGACAGTGTGTCCTATAGCCTTATTCTTTCGAAGATTCCACTTGTACCCTTCATCAAATATTATTTATAGCCATAAATTATTCCTGGGTATTACATCCTGACAAAGTTTCTGACCCTTTTTCCCATGGCCAGCCTTCACGTCGCAAAGGCACTTGGCTATAGCCATCAAGTTCTGTGTTCCACAACCATTTTCCCTGGAGACTGCCCTTGTATACCTTATGCAAAATAAGGGAGATAATGATGAATGAGACCGATAAGGCCCCCAATACCCCTCAAATCTCTAGGAAATGGGTTTCCTACCTTCAACCATATCGCAGAAGTTCTTGTTCCCCGTGGTCTCCATAGCTATTTTTCCTTCATATCTAGAGCTATGATGGAGATGGTACACTAACATCTTACAAGTTTCTACACCTTACACGGAGGAATGATATCTACCACAATGAAGGCCTATTCAACATTCTATTTGCCTCATCTGGTTGGAAGAATACAAGTGAAAGGCACTCGACAGGTGTATTTCCCCAAGCAAGCATACCCCTTCTAGGTACCCTGGATAGTTTGCTCTTTCCTGTCAGTTCGGGAAGAAGATGGAAGCACTTGATGACATGTTTTCTTTCCTTTAAAATAACATTGCATCTAAATGAAGAAGCAAAGAATAGTTGTGAGAATAAACAAGGGAATAATTAAAGAAGTACCTTTAGTAAAACTTTCCCATAACTATAAGAAGTGCTCGTGTACAATATAGTCTCCAGCCTCTTGGAACAACTCAAGGGCTCCCCTCCTTGAGGATAAATTGCTAGCAAAAGGCCATCTCCCTGAGACAAGCATTAATTGTGCTTCCGTAATGAGGCTATCTCTGGTACCAAAACCATCAGGCCATTTAGAAGGAAGATATCCTGAAACCAGTCACCCAAGATATTTCTGGATGCAACCAGCCTCCATATGGACGGACATCCTAAAAAAAAAAAAAGAGAGAGAAAAGAAGAAGAAAAGAAGAGGAAGGGAGTCTATCTTCTTAAGTGGATGTGCTAGCTCCTCAAAAGGCAATAGAATCGCAGACATAAGTTAACATTCCTCTTTAAGGAGACGTTCCCTCAGAAGCCTTTCTAACAATCTTGTGTCTCCCGTGCGACCTCTTTAGAGCAGTCCCTCACATCCATATTCATCACTCCCATACTGTTGCTTGGCTCTCTTATCCAGTTTTAGATGTAGGCACAATGCTGAACTGGCAAAAAAAATATCCAGTTGTAGATGTAGGAGCAATGTAGGACTACTAAAATAAAATATCCAATTGCAGATATAGGTGCAAATGTCGAATCGCCCAAATAAAACTTTACATAGAGGATGTAAGTTAGTGGCTAGATTGCTTCACCAAAACTACAACTCTTGTTCCATTACTGCTAGTATCATCATCATAGGAATAATTAATGTCTGCATCATTACAATGGCTTTCCCCACCTTTTGAACCGGGCCTCAAAAACATCCCGTATTGTGGACATAGGTGCAACGCTGAACTACCAATTAAAATCTTGCCTGCTGAGTCGCCTAAACAATCCGTATCATGGACGTAGGTGCAATGCTGAACAACTAATCAAAACTCTTTCCTGTGGATGTAGGTTAGCTCACCTCAAACAACATTACCAAAATCTCGTGTAGATGTTGGCTGGACTTTCTGTTGAACTGTGACAAACAAAATGCCAAATCAACTGATTTAGGGCAATTCGAACTGCAGTAACAAAATCTTGGGACTTTGGAACCCTGCGGAGACATTTTAACCGCTATAACAATATGGAACCTGGCGCTTTTGTCCACTTTATTAGGGCCACGCATAGACATAGGCTGGTTTTCACTGAACCGTGACACTAAAACTATGTACCAAATTTCAATCCATGTCAGGATAAGCCTCCCCACATATGTAGATAACCTTAAATTGCGTCACCAAAACCACGGATGTAGGCTGGTTTTTTTTGAACTACGTTAACAAAATCGTCCCCCATGGATGTAGGCTCTGTCAGAACTGCGTTACCCAAAAGGTGCATCCAGCCACAAATGTAGGGTTATTCTGAACCGTGATAACAAAACCAAGGAGTAGATTCAAGGATACTATATAATATGTTAGCTTAATAGGGGGTGAATTAAGATTTTTCACCATTTTAAAGAATAAGAACATAAATCAAAAGGAAATTAAAAATGCAGCACGCACAATTTATAGTGGTTTAGCTTTAAGCTTAGTCCATTACCTTGACTTCTCACCAAGAATTTTGACAAACCAATTTTACCTTAGTAGATTTTTAGCAGCTTAGCTACTAACATTTACATAATGGCTTTTTAACATTGGTTTAGCCACAACCAATGCCTTTTATAGTGTAAGGCTTAACTTTTACAAATTTCGCAATGAAATGTGAAAAAGATTTTTCAAGAGAAGAGAAAGATATTACAAGTAATCAGGAACTTCCCTTGATAATACAGAGAGATAAAGAAAAATAATGAATTTAAGTACACTATCTTTGAATGGGTCAAGTAGAATGAACGTGAAAGCTTAAGAAGTCATGAGAGTAGGAAGATTTCAACTTAGTTCATTGTGTGTCATTTTTCAGCAAGCTTCAGCTCCGATTTATAATCTTCGGGTATTGAATGCAGCTGTTGTCCTGTTGTAAACAATTAGAATATTTGTTTTGTCTCACAACTACTATTTTTTTATCTTTACAAACTTCAAACAATCAGTTAGAAATTCATAAAATATACCCATGTTATCTGAAGAACATTTAATGCATTGAAAAGTAAAGATAGACTGTATTTAATAAGTTATAATGACTATATTTTTCAAAATTTGTCACATGTTACTCGAGTAAAAACTAGATATTACTTGACTAAGTTTGATCTTTACTCGACTGTATATATTTTGTAATCGATTAATTTTTCTGCTTACTTAAGTACAAAGATACTTTCACTCAATTATATTTGAGTCACATAATTTTTTTTTATACACTTGATTACAAAGCACTTTCTACTCGGTTATAACAAGATCTTTATTTGAATACAAAGTATCTTACTCGATTAAACTTAAGATCCAGATACCTATCTTATTTTCAACCTATGTTTACTTGATTACAAAAAACAATCTACTCGAGTATAACTAATCTTTACTCAATTACAAAAATAAGTACTCGATTACTGAAGCATTTCAGAATTCAATAGATTTTTTAGGAAAATATACTCGATTACAAGGATGATTTACTTGAGTATGAATTAAACATTACTCAATTACAAAATCTATTACTCGATTATTTTTAACTTGATAGAGAATTTCATTATATGCTCGAGTACCAAGACTTATTTAGTCGAGTATAGTTAATAAAAAAATCCTATTTTTGTAATTGATTAATTTTAGAAATGATAGAGCATTACTCATTATGCAATCCTTTTACTCGATTAACCAAAGCTTGGAAAATCTACTTAGCCTTTTTTTAATATTCACATACTCTATTAATTTAAGCTAATCACTCGATTAACTTTGAGTTGATTTGAATAAATTACTTGATCAATAACTTGACTTTCTTAAAAACTTTACATATTATTCCTAATTGTTTTAATCATCATTCTTTAACCAAATTTACTAATTTTCTCATTAAATCAAAACATCAAATTTCTCATCAATCTCCCCCTTTTAGATTTATGAGCCTTTTTGATGATGACAAAACAATTTACCTTAAGAGAATTTTAGTAAAGATTCCTCTGAAATTATTAAAAGTCTCCCCTTGAATATAATAACCCTTTTTGGTTTTTGATATTTTTCTCCCCTTTTTGTCAAACAAAAGAGGCTCCCCCTAGAAACAATAAAGAGTTTGCATAACAATGCTCCCCCTGACATATTGGATATTAGAAAGTAGTTTGCTTTCTTTATTTTGTACACCTTGAATTTTTTGAAGAATTTTACAAACACAAGAAGTAAAAGAAACTTGAAGTTTTCATTGAATGTAAAACGGGTAAATTGAATGCTCAAAGGATGCACTGATAAATAAATAAAAAATTACATAAGATCCTATTCTACTGGTGGTGGAGGATCTTCCATGATCCTTCTTCCTCTATTATTGTTCTTGAAGACCTTTTACCTGTGGTCTTTATTCTCCCACTTGAATGCATAGTTATTCTGATTTTAGCTAGGCCCTCCTCCACTTTTTGTTGCCTTTACTCTAGCCTATCTATTCTCTCCATTATGGCTTCCTAATTATTGATGAACCTCGAGATAGAGCTTGTGAGGAATTCATCTAAGGGTATCCTCAATGTTAGTTGATGAGATGAAAAGGCATGGTTTTGAGGAGCTTGAGAAGATGATGGAGTTCGTTGAGTAGATGGTGGTGCTGTAGGTTGGGGAGTTTTAACACCTTGAGTAGGAGTGTTGAATGGTGGATTTCCCTTTTTAGGTTGTTCTGGTTGCTTTTTTTTGGAAGGCTTTTTCCATACCCCATTGTCAAATTTAATTCTTATTCTTTTAAGAGTGTAACTAGAGTAGGTATCAAAGGAAGACTGAGAGATGGACCTTTCATGCATAGGACCATGAGTTGTTTAAAGAATAAGGGTAACAAGCATCCCAAATGGAAGCTTGCCAGAAGTTTTAGTGATGTCTGAGTCATACATATGAGAAAAAAGAAAAATTGGAAGATTGAAATGGATATTGTTAATGGCACACCACATAAGTTCTAGGTCAGTGTATGTGACAAAGTGAAATGACCCACCCCTAACATTGATTAATGTGGTGATGAAATGGTGAAGGACCTTATATTTTAGATCTAAGAACTCATGTGAACCTGGGTGATTTACTGCTAGAAAGGTTTCCTTCTTCCCAGTTAGGGCTGTCCATATTTCATCACAATCCAAATCTAGGTCATCTAGTACTGTTTCACAAGGCGACAGTTCCAAAAGACTAACTAATCTTTTAGCAATAAATCGGTATTCTGGGTTATGAAGTCTAAACTTAAGGATGTCTATGCTATATTCTTCATTTTTATTTTCTGTAGGTTTTAACCAACCTATTATCTCGGCCAAACACAGATCAAGCGTAGTAAACAAAAAACGAAAAGTTCCAAACCACAACTCACACACACAAACAAAGACATAGCGATATACATGTTCGGATCAATAGATCCTACTCATGGAATAGGCTCCACCTCTAGTCAATCCATTAGATCTCAAGTTTACAATCGGTTACATGATACCAAACGGAAGTAAAACAATATGTAACGCCCCGCTCCCACCTATGGGTGTTACTCACGAATAGTCAGCTTACTATTCACACGCTAGGGCAAAGATAAAGAGACGGCTACGTTTCAATGGGAAACGACCTAGGTGGGAACTAGGCTTTGCCCTCCCTTCGCTCCACTCGAGGATCCAAGAAATATCGAAACGACCCCGCGACATTAAAACCCGAAACCTCGCAAAGTGTCACCCCTTCTCAAACTCTTAATGAAGTGTTAAGGATGACTTCCCAGGATTGACAAAATAAACTATCTCACTTGCTTCATATAAATTATGGCATAAAGCCTTAATTATAAGAAAATAATTCTTCTTTGCCCCAACTATTAACCCATTTTCTCACTTCAATTCCTTTAGAAAATATTTGGATTAATATTTCTTTGGAAAAATTTAATAAAATTTCCCTTATCAATTCTCCATTGATTTTTCTCTTTTAATTATTTCAAAAACCATAATTTTCCAACCCTTAGGAAATTAATTTTTGAAATTCAAACCTCAAGGCATCCTCATCTATTTTCAAAATTTAAGGAAAATACTCCATTATTTATTTTCCAAAATATAGGAATTTTTCCCCAATTTTCACAAATTTATATTAATTTAATAATTAATTTGGAGGCTAAAATACCCCTTTATTTATTTAAACATAAATTATTTCAGAATTTCCAAAATAATATATTATATTTAAATAAACATTAAATAAAATAAAATAAAAAGAAAAATCCAAACAGCAGCAGGGGGGCGTGCGGCAGCCAACCGCGCCCACCAGCGCGGGTCGCTCGCTCACTGGCTGCTCGGCCGCATGGGCGCATGCTGGCGCGCGGCCGCGCCCAGGCGTGCCCAGGCACGCCCCCTGGGCCAGCACACTGCCTCAACTTTTTTAATTAAAACAAATATATATTTTTTCTTTTAAAACCCAAAATTTCCAGAATGCTTTTACACTTCAAATGGCTTCCAAAACATTCAAGTTTGCCACTATTCAACCACATTAAGCATTCATTACATACTTAACAAAATAAATACAACATCAACCACTAAATCCACAAAATACATATACTTCACATGCATTTCTCCTTTCTTCATTACCTTCAACCTTGCAAAACTCATTTTCCCTTAGAGGATTCTCCACCTACATAGAGGTCAAAGGACCTTATGAGCCAATGCTCAATAAGGGTGCTATGCAAATGTAAATGTAACATGAGAATATAAACATATAATGCAAATGCAATGCATATTATGAGTAGTCCTCCATGCCCTCATAACCACTTGGGTTAAGGCACCAACTAACCCCTCTCTCATCACTAGTCCTCCTTATGGCCATAGGTCCACTAGAACACAAAACATGCAAAAAGACCATTACATGTAACTCATTCAAAACATATACAAATGCAAGCAAAACCCCCATCACTTGGGGTTATCCCTTACCTCTTTACTTCTTGAAGCTTCAAGCCTCTACTTGCCAAGACTCTCTCTTTGGTTCAAGCCACCTTAGAAGAAAGAACACAACCTTAGCTCTTATATACAAAAATTAAAGGCTATTTCATGAGAGGGAAAGAAGGCTTACCTCTTGCTTGCCTTTCTTCTTCCTTCTCCTAAACTTCTTCTTACTCTCTTTCTCTTAATATGTGGAAAAACCTTGCACAAAAATCTCAACTCCCTATTTATAGAGATTTCCTACTCAATCCATGCCAAAACTCAAGATTACATCTTAGCCATTGATTTTTCTTTAATTCAAGAGACTCAATCTCAACCCTCCAATACAAGCACAATCCTTGTGCTTCTCCTAATCCTCAATCTTAGCCATTGATTTTAAGAGAATTCATCTCTAGTCTCTAAAGAAACACAATCCAAGAGACTTAGTCTCTTTAAATCTCATCCTTTGATTTTCTTTGAAGATTAAATCCTCAACCATTGGATCAATCTCTAATTCCCATAATTCTCTAATTTTCAAAATTAATAAATAATGACTAATTTCAAGATTGACTAATTTCTCCATTTTCCATTTAATTTAAATCCATAACTTTTCAAGCATTTAATGGAGACTAATATCTTTTTATTTTATTTTATTTAAATTTCTCTTGAAAGACTTAATTCATTTTACTTTGGCATTTAATTAAATCCATCATTTTTCCACATAAATGCATGACTAATTTCCATTTAATATGGAATTTCTTTTAATTCTCTCCATAATGGCTCTCATTTAATGCTCGAGAGACTAATTTCTTTTCTTTTTGCATTTCTTTAAATCCCACTCTTGTTTCATAAGATCATGCCAAGTGTCACCAATTACACTTAATCAAATTATTTCTTATTCCCAAATTTAATTAAATCCCATTCCATGAGATTTTGCCAAGTGTCACAAATCTAACCTACTTGGCTTCCATTTTAATTTCTAATTATCCATGCATTTAAACAAGAATTAAATTCTCCAAAATCAATTCTCCAATATAAAATAATTTCTCCAAAAATAATTTACCCTTTTATGGGACGGAACTCCAAATTACCGTTTTGCCCCTCCTAAGGCATCCTATATATTATGTGCCTTCTCATTAATTCAAGGGCAATTATGGAAATTTTCATATACCAATACTCTTAATTGATAAAATCTATCATGACTCATCAAGGGTATTACACAATATTGTAAAATACAACTGAAATAGAAACAAAAAACAAGAACAAGAGTAGATTTGTTCTATACCGATCTCACGATCAAGGCTAAGAATTTTTTCTTTTAGTCAACCAATCTCTCATGCCTTAGGCGTTTAAAACAATATAGAGATTAAGCAAAAAAGCCACTTACCACACGATCTTACCATGGAAACAACCAACCAACCGATCAAAAACAAAAATCAGAACGAAGGATTCACGAGATGTGTCTTGCGTCAAGAAATCGCCAACTAGGGTTTCAGAGAGAGAGCACGAGAGAAAATATTAGAATGTTGTAGAGATTAGGGCATCAGATTGCCCTTATATAGCAGCGCCAATTGGACCAAGGAATAGGTTGGGCTTGCAATGAAAAATGCAACACAAGAAATAGATATGGGCTCAGCCTATAATAAAACTCAGCAGTCCATAACAACATAACATGCATGATAATTAACAGCATATAATAGCAATTAATATGAATAACAATTATATTTAAAAGAATATAATATGCATCTCAAGATCATATAACAACATGTCATCATTATGATAAAATCAAAGAATGCAAATAAGAATTCATTTAAAATTTTTTGAATCACATAAAATCAACAAATTCCACCTTAATTCAAGAATGGATTAAAAAGTGGATTAATGATTATAAACCCCTGCAAGTCTTCCACAGCTACGTTGGAAGAACATTGAGCAAATCTAAAGCCTGCTCAAACTTAGCTACTGGAACTGATTTAGTTAGGATATCCGCTGGATTTATTAGAGTAGAAATCTTCTCTACCTTAACTTGCCCTTTGGATATAATATCCCTAACAAAATGAAGACGCACATCTATGTGCTTGGTTCTCTCATGAAATGCACTATTCTTTGAGAGATGAATGGCACTTTGGGAATCACATAATACCTTAGGAATCTGGTCACCTAGACCTAATTCTCTAACTATTCCTTATAACTAGATAGCTTCTGTTAAGGCAACATATTTTGCCTCAGTGGTTGATAAAGCCACTATGTGTTGAAGATTTGATTTCCAACTTATCATATTTCCACCTAAAGTGAAAACATATCCTGATAATGATCTTCTTTTATCCAAATCAGCTACAAAATCAGAATCACAATAACCCTTAATGCTGTTGGAATTTTCAGCATTTGATCTAAATACTAAACCCTTATCTATTGACCCCTTTAAATACCTAAGGACCCACTTAACCGCTGACCAATGCTCCTTAGACGGGTTACCCATGAATCTACTTACCAAGCTGACCCCTTAGGCTATGTCAGGCCTAGTACCTATCATGGCATACATGAGGCTTTCTACTGCATTAGAGTAAGGAACCTTCTTCATGTACTCAGCTTTTTCCTTAGGTAAATTTCCTTTTACAGCTTGAAGCTTAAAGTGAGGAGGAATAGGGGTTGTGACAGGTTTACAGCCTTCCATATCAAAGAGATTTATCACTTTCTTTAGATAACCAGATTGAGACAAGGTCAAAATACCTCTTTTTCTATCTCTGTTGATATCTATACCTAAAATACGCTTGGCTGCTCCTAGGGTTTTCATTTCGAATTCTGATTTTAGGGCTTGAGTCAATCTATCTATTTCTCCCTTTTCTTTACATGCTATAAGCATATCATCTACATATATAAGGAGATATATGAATAGTTTTTCTTTAAGCTGTTTGAAATAGACACAATGGTTAAAGTTACACCTAGTGTAATTTTCTTTGAGCATAAACTCATCAAATCTCCTATACCATTGTCTAGGAGATTACTTTAGACCATAAAGCGACCTTTGCAACAAGCAAACCTTATTCTCCTTACCTTTTTCTATGAAACCTATAGGCTGATCCATATATATTTTCTCTTCTAGGTTTCCATGGAGAAAAGCAATCTTGACATCTAATTACTCAAGCTCTAGATCATGCAAGGCTACTAAGGCTAAAACTAACCTTATAGAGATATGCTTTACTACAGGGGAGAATACTTCATGGTAGTCTATGCCTTCTCTTTGGGAAAAACCCTTGGCAACTATCCTAGATTTAAATTTGGCTGGTTCTACACCTAGCTTTCTTTTAAATATCCATTTGTAGTCTATAACCTTTTGATCTTTAGGTTTATTTACAAGAATCAAGGTTTTATTCTTTTGGAGAGATTCCATCTCTTCTTTCATTGCCTTTAACCATTCAGTTCTATACTTACTTGCGCAAGCTTCTTGATAACTAAAAGGTTCTTCATGCTCTATTGTATCTCCAATATTAAGGGCATAGGCAATTATATCAGCATGAGCATACCTAGTAGGAGTTTTAATCTCTCTCCTCACCCTATCCCTATATAGGACATAATCATCCAATTTTAAAATGATTTCAGTTGAATTCTCATTATCCTCATTCTCTATTTCAGTTTCAGTAAGATCTAGAGAGCTAGACACTTGAGAACTCTCTTGTCTAGTCTTTACTACCTTATCATTAATGATATCCCTTTCCACCTCAAACTGAAATTTATCAGCTTGGTCTACCTTAGCATTTTCCACCTTATTTGGGGTATAGTATTATGATTCTTTGAATACTACATCCCGGCTGATGATCGACTTCTTTTCCTCAATCAGCCATAATTTGTATCCTTTTACCCCTTGAGGGTATCCTCAGAATACAGCTTTCTTGGCTCTAGGGTCTAACTTCCCTTCTCTCTTATGGACATAAGCAATACATCCAAAAGGTCTAAGGTGGTTTAGAGATGGTATTTTCCCACTCCATAATTGCTTAGGAGTCCTAAATTCTATGGAAGAGGAAGGGGATCTATTTATGAGATAATAAGCAGTTGAAACTGCTTCAGCCCAAAATTTCTTGGGCAAGTTAGAGTCTTTCAAAAAACATCTAACCTTATTTAAAATAGATCTATTCATGTGTTCAACAACTCCATTTTATTGAGGTGTTTCACTGCAAGTTCTATGCCTTGCAATGCCTACTTGTTTGCAGGAATTTGAGAATTTTTTATTACAGAATTCCAGGCCATTATCTGTTCTAAGGGTCTATAATTTCTTGCCTGATTGCAGTTCTACATAGGTCTTCCACTCCTTAAATTTAGCAAAAGCTTCACTCTTATGCTTAAGGAAATAGACCTAAACCTTCATAGAATAGTCATCTATAAAGGAAAGGAAATATTGGGCGCCTAAAAGGGAGCTAGGGACTTGAGGAGATCCCCAAAGATCGGAATGAACATACTCTAAGACATCTTTGGACTTATGAGTTGCAGAAACAAACTGCAACCCGTGAGACTTGCCCAAAGCACATGTCTCACAAAAGTCTAAATTCTTAATCCTCCTAGGATTTAAGATTCCTTGTTTACTTAATTCTAGTAAACCCTTCATTCCTATGTGACCTAGCCTCCTATGCCACAAGACAATGTCATCATTTTCAGAAGATGAGACTGCTGCACTGCCAGAGATAGTCTCTCCTTGAAGGACATACAATCCTTGCTTACGGATTCCCTTTAGAACTAACATGGATCCTTTAAACACCTTAAGGACACCATTTTCAGACTTATATGACCCTCAATTCGAATCTAACATACCTAGGGCAATAAGATTTCTTCTAAGGTTAGGCACAAATCTCACATTGTCTAAAGTCCTATATGCTCCATCCCACATTTTAAACCTAACTGACCTACACTAGTTACATTGTAGGATTGATTATTACCCATTAGGACTTTCCCACCCTTTATATGATGGAAGTTAAGCAACCAGTCTCTCCTAGGTGTCATGTGAAAAGTGCAACCTGAATCTAAAATCCACTCATCGCCTATAGTATGATTTGACATAATTAGGCCTTCGGCATTATCATATCCATCAGATAAATTTTCTGCATCTTGATTACTAGAGTTTTCATTTTCTAGATCTTTCTTTCTTTTGTAACAATTCTTTCTTACATAGCCCTATTTCTTACAATACTAACATGTTCTTGTTTTAGAGGATCCCCTACTAGTTCCTCTAGACTTTGAATTTGACCTCGTTTTACTTCTACCCCTTGAATTCCTTTGCCTTTATTTTTAGATTTATGTTCCCAGTTACCCTTCACATTTAATCCTTCAATACTATTTATTTTCTTATCTTTCTTATCATCTTCAAGATCTCTAGATCTTAGGGCAGACACTACATCCTCTAAGGATAAGGAGGTTCTACCATACTGCATTGCAGTCCTTAAATCTCTATATGACTCGGGTAAAGCATTTAAAAGAATTACAGCTTGGTTTTCTTCAGAAATACTCTCATCTATGTTTTCTAGACCTATTACAATGACATTAAAGTCATATAGGTTTTCTTCTAGAGATTTAGAGGTATTCATTTTAAAACCAAATAGTTTTCCTTTTAAATAAATCTTACTGGTTAAGGATTTAGTCATATACAAAGATTCTAACTTATTCCAAACCTTTAAGGCGATATTTTCTTTATTAGCTTGCCTAAGGACTTTATTAGAAAGATTTAAAATAATTAGGCTATAGGCTAATCTATCCATTTTACGCATTTTAGGGGTAGGAGGGGGTTTTACTTTATCTTTCTCAGTTATCGAAGGTTAATCCAGTGCTTCAGAACACTGGTTTTGAACCAATATTGCAGTCATTTTCTTTTGCCACAGAGAGAAATCACCATTACCATCAAACTTATCTAATTTATACTTAGATGGAGCCATTTATATGAGCAATAAAACAGAGTGGTAATTACAGGTGATATTTAAATTTACTAAGATTAATCAAACAGGATTCAAAGCAGAAATAGGAACATACAAGGATAATCACAAATAAGATATCAATCTTATTTAGATTTTATGTACGAGATCAAAGATTTGAAACAATTAATTTTCCAAAAATTAATTAAACCTAAATTAGGTTTTTCAAATACAAAACCAGAACATACGACAGTATATATCACATAATAGAGAGAACAATAGATTGTTTATGTAAGATCAAGAATATACAAAATATTTAGGGCATGCAACATATATCTAACAGACTAAAGTAAACACTTAATGCACACAAGAAATTAGGGCAAAATAGCGTATGAGGACAGAAAACCTTAGGTTGCGTTCTCTTTACTGTTTTCAAGTATTTTTTAGTTTTTAATTTTCTAAAATAATGAAAACGCGTTCTCTTTGCTGTTTTTAAAAATACATTTTTGAAAACAAAAAAAAAATTGTAAAGAAAACTCAAAACAACAAAAATTTGTTTTGAGTGTTTTCATCCAAAACAAATTCAAAACTCAAAACATATTTATTTATTCATATTTTATTATTATAATGGGAAAAAATATTATAAAATTCATTAACTTTAAAATGTATATATTTTTTAATAATATATTAACATTAAATATTTATAATTTACTTAATAATAAAATTTATTGAATAAAATATTATTAAAAAAATATTTTCAAAATTTCAAAGAGAACGCATTTTTTAATTTTCTGTTTTGAAAAATAATTTTTCAAAATGACAAAAAGAACGCGTTTTCAATTTTCTAAAAATAGACTAGCAAAATAGAAAACTGAAAATGAATTCAAAGCTCAAAACTAAAAATTGAAAAACAAAGAGAATGCAGCCTTAGTTGTTAGAAGATCTTACTAGATCTGTGATTTACTTTTCGGATCTGAGACGGTTTGATCAGGATCTTGGATCCCCATGGCTCTGATACCACTTGTAGGTTTTAACCAACCTATTATCTCGGCCAAACACAGATCAAGCGTAGTAAACAGAAAACAAAAAGTTCCAAACCACAACTCACACACACAAACAAAGACACAATGATATACATGTTCGAATCAATAAATCCTACTCACGGCAGAGGCTTCGCCTCTAGTCAATCCACTAGATCTCAAGTTTACAATCGGTTACAAGACACCAAACGGAAGTAAAACAATATTGCAAAATACAACTAGAACTGAAACCAAAAACAAAAACAAGAGTAGATTTGTTCTATATCGATCTCACGATCAAGGCTAAGAATATGTTCTTTTAGTTAACCAATCTCTCACGCCTCAAGCATTTAAAACAATATAGAGATTAAGAAATAAAGCCACTTACCACATGATCTTACCATGGAAACAACCAACAAACCGTTCGAAAATAGAAATCAGAATGAAGGATTCACAGGATGTGTCTTGCTTCAACAAATCGCGGACTAGGGTTTCAGAGAGACAACACGAGAGAAAATATCATAATCTTCTTGAGATTAGGGCATTAGATTGCCTTTATATAGTAGGGCCGATTGGACCAAGGAATGGGTTGGTCCAGCAATGAAAAATGCAACACGAGAAATAGATATGGGCTCAGCCCATAACAACATAATATGCATGATAATTAACAGCATATAACAACAATTAATATGTATAACAATTATATTTAAAAGAATATAATATGCATCTCAAGATCATATAACAGCATGTCATCATTCTGATAAAATCAAAGAATGCAAATAAGAATTCATTTTAACAATTTTGATTTTAGGTAGGCTAGAATAGAATTCTACTAGGGCTCCAGGGTACACAGGTAGGTTAAGATTTGATAGTTTGAACCAACCCATGTTGGTAATACATTTCTTTAAGTTTTCCCCAAATTTTATGGATTCAAACTCATTCTAGTCAATAATTCTATTAGGGAAAAATCCCCTAGATAGGACTTTAAAAAATAGGGTTTTGTGTCTGTCATTCCTAAATCTTTGAGAATGTGTGTGAGAGGGAGTGCTTGGTTTTGGATTTGATGGTCTCTTAGTATTAGTTTTCTTAGATTATGAAGGTTGACTGGGTGAGGTGGTGTTTTCCTTACGTTTGGGTGCCATTTTAGAGTAATCGGACTTGATTCAAAGAGTATCAAATTCAAGTTTTTTTTTATGATAAATCGTTTTGAATGAGATGAAGATGAAGGTAAATGAGTTGATTTCATGCAAGGACAAACAAAATCAAAAGAGATGAATACAAAAGTTACTTTGAATTGAGTTTGCTGAGAGCTACGGTTCGAGAGATTTTCAAGAAGAGAGGTTTAATCGAGTGGATTCATTTATATATTCGCGTAAGGTGTCGATTAGAATCCCTAATTTTTTTAAAATAAAATGAATATTTACTCGACTATTTTTGATTTCTAATCGAGTATGGCTTTAAGATTAGTCGACTATTTTTGGTTTGTACCCAAGTAATGATTGAATATATGCTTTTACTTGAGTATTAAAGTTTTGTAATTGATTAAAGACTTGTGATTTAGTTGAGTAACTTTGATTTGTTACTTGAGTAAGGCTTGCATCCCCTCTACTTCAATATTTACTCGACTAACATTGATTTGTACTCGATTAATATTACATGGTAGTCGATTACAAACAAACCCTTACTCGATTTGAAATGATCCAACGGAGAGATGCCTAAAATACTCGCTTATTGATTTATTTTTGCTTGATTAAGGATTACATTTACTCGGTTAAAAACTAAATCTACTCGACTAAGAACCAAATTTACTCTATCACTACATGATTTGTACTTGACTATTTTCTCCTCAAATTTTGATAACACCTAATTCAGTTTTGATTTTTGTGAATTGATTTTTCTCTAAAGGTTTGGTAAAAATATCAACCAATTGATTTTTTTGTTGGCATATATTCCAAGACTATATCCCCCTTTTGAACATAATCTCTAATGAAATGATACCTAATTTCTATATGCTTAGTACTTGAATGATGTACTAGATTCTTGGACATATTTATAATATTAGAATTATCACATTTAATAAGAATTTGATTCACCTTAATTCCATAATCCTCCAATTGCTGTTTTAGTCATAAAATTTGTGCACAATAGCTACAAGCTAAAACGTATTCATCTTTAGTAGTGGAGGTGGCCACACTATTTTACTTTTTAGATGACCATGAGATCAACATGCTTCCTAGTAATCAATAGGTGCCACTAGTACTTTTTCTATCCATTTTGCATCCAACAAAGTCTGCATCAGCATAAGCATAAGCATGAAGTTTTAGGGGAGAATTTCTAGGATACCATAAGCCTAATGAAGGAGATCCCTTAAGATATTTGAAAATTCTTTTTACTACTACCAAGTGGGATTCCTTGGGATCACTTTGATATCTAGCACAAATTGCTACACTAAATAGGATATTAGGTCTTGAGGCAATGAAATAAAGGAGGGATCCTATCATACCTCTATATTTTTTGGGTAAATTATATGAAACCCCCTACACTTAGGGTCATGTGCAACTTACCTCCTTGTGCTTTCGATTGCATCAAAAAACCCCCTTACACTTTCAAAACGTTGCAATCAGTTACAATTTGTTAAAATTTTACTTAATTTTGTGTACGTACAAAATACATAATTCTACATACAAATTCTAGTATATCAAAGAAATACAAAATTTTGCATTAGTCAACCAGTAGATTGCACAAAATTATGTAAAATTTTAATAGATTGTGGCTGATTGCAACATTTTGAAAGTGTAAGGGTTTTTTTTGATGCAATCGAAAGCATTGGGGGGTAAGTTGCACATGACCCTAAGTGCATGGGGGTTTCATATAATTTACCCTGTTTTTTTTTATCTACAAAATTTTCACTTTCATTCTTGTCCATTTTCATAGATGTGCTCATCAGGGTATCCATGGACTTTGCCTCATTCATATTAAATTTCTTTAGAATATAGCTACTATACTTAGATTGACTGATAAATATTTCATATTTTAACTGCTTTATTTGCAATCCTAGAAAATAATTTAATTCTCCTTCCATACTAATTTCAAACTCTAGCTTGCATTATAACAAAAAATTCCTTACATAAACTATTAGTTGTTAAATCAAAAATTATATCATCCACATAAATTTGGACTAATAAAATATCCTTTTTATCCTTCTTAATGTATAGAGTGGTGTCCACA
Source organism: Diospyros lotus (assembly GCF_014633365.1). Taxonomy (NCBI): domain Eukaryota; kingdom Viridiplantae; phylum Streptophyta; class Magnoliopsida; order Ericales; family Ebenaceae; genus Diospyros; species Diospyros lotus. The sequence goes on from NC_068346.1 coordinate 30,858,502, forward strand.
TTCCCCCTTTTGAAATTATTTTAATGAGAAAATTGTTTATAGTTTCATACTAAGCCCTAGGAGCTTGCTTAAGTCCATAAAGGCGTTGGTAAGCTTGTACACATAATTGTCATGGAGTGGATCCTCAAAACCTAGGGGTTGCATCACATATACTTCCTCTTTTATAAGACTATTTAGGAATGCACTTTTGACATCCATTTGATATAGCTTGAATCCCTTGTTACAAGCATAAGCTAGCAATAATCTAATGGCTTCAAGTCTTGTTACGGGTGCATATGTTTCATCAAAATCTATGCCTTCTTTTTGGCTGTAACCTTGAGCCACAAGGCTAGCTTTGTTTTTAACTATTATCCTATGCTCACCCACCTTATTTCTAAACACCCATTTTGTCTCTATGGCTTGCTTATCCTTTGGCTTAAGTACCAAAGTTGTACTTTGTTTGTTTCAAATTGGTTAAGTTTTTCTTGCATAGCCATTATCCAACTAGGGTCTTTTATAACTTCATCTATGTTTTTGGGTTCTAAGTTTGATAGAAATGTTACATATTCACATTTGATTTTTTAGGTGGGATCTTGTTCTTACACCTGGTTGATATCGCTTAGAATTCTTGATTCATCAACATAAGATTTTTCTCTATGGCTAAATGAATCCTTTGGTTTTTCTTCTTCCTATTCTTTTTAGGGATTTTGATTATTTTCCTCAAGAGGTTGCTCTAGAATTTTCCATTCATTTTCATCATCATTTTCCTGAGATGGAGGAAGGTTTTCATTATTTTTATTAAAATGTACATGAAGTGACTCTTCCACCCCTATAGTTCTTTTATTGTATATTCTATAAGATTTTCTAGATGAAGAATAGCCTAAAATATTTCCTTATCACTTTTAGGATCAAACTTACCTAAGTTATCATTTCAGTTATTCAGGACAAAAAATTTATATCCAAAGGCTCTAAAATTAGATATATTTGGTTTCCTATCTTTATATAGTTCATAAGGGGTTTTATTTAAAATTGGCCTAATTGAAACTCTATTCAAGATATGACAAGCAGTATTCACTGCTTCAGCCTAAAAATATCTAGGCAAAGAGTTCTCACATAACATAATTCTAACCATCTCAACTAGGAATCTATTTTTCCTTTCCACAACTCCATATTGCTGAGAAGTTTTTGGAGCTAAAAAATTGTGAGAAATTCCATGCTCATCATAGAAAGATTTGAAAGATATATTCTCAAATTCTTTTGCATGATCACTCCTAATATTTGAGATTTTTAGACCTTTTTCATTTTGGATTCTTTTACACAATTTTATGAATTCATCAAAAGTGTCATATTTATTTCTTAGAAATATTGTCCAAGTAAATCTTGAGAAGTCATCTACTATCACAAATATATAAGATTTTCCTCCTAAACTATGAGTTCTCATTGGACCACATAGATCCATATGAAGAAGTTCAAGTGGCCTAGAGGTTGAAACTATGTTTTTGGGTTTAAAAGAAAATTTAACTTGTTTTCCTTTCATGAATGCATCACAAATTTTTTTTTTTTTATCCATGTTCATTTTAGGTAAGCCATTTACTAAATCTCTTTTTATTATCTTTGAAATTAGGTGTGTACTAGCATGACTTAGTCTCTTATGCCATGGACATTTTGGTTTTAATTTACAACTACTAAGCAAGTATCACCTATATTAATTATGTACACATTTCCACTTCTTTTTTAGTAAAAATTTTAGTTTTAGTATTCTTATCTACTACATTGCATTTATGATCATTAAAAGAAACACTATAACATTTATCACATACTTGACTAATACTCAAAAGATTATGTTTAAGACCATTAACATAGTAAACATTATAAATGTACGTGTGAGAGGAGTTACCTATAGATCGAAAGTGACATGTCTGCTATGATGATCCTATGGTTGATGAGGCTTTTGTCTCCTGTCATGTGCCTTGAATAACCACTATCAATAAACCACTTGACCCTCTAGTTGTTTGCTTTCAGACACATGGACTGCAAGCATAAAGAGCTAAGATTGGTAACCAAGGATTTTGGGTCCATTGGATTAGAAACCTAACCTCCTACCATTTAAGCTTTCTTAACTACCCAAACCTTCTCAGATACTGATTTTACTTAATCTTTAGGAATCCAAACCTTTTTGATTTAGATACTGATTTTACTTAATCTTTACGAATCCAAACCTTTTTGATTTAGATACTAATTTTACTTAATCTTTACGAATCCAAACCTTTTTGATTTTATATGGTATTCCCATTGCAACAGGACAAAACATGTTCCTATGTCCATAGTTCTTGCATTTGGTGCATTTTGAACCTAATTTTTCTGTTTTTCTTTTGTTGTAACTATTTTTTCAAGGGTCTTATGGTTGTTATTCTCAATATACCCTAGGCCAGTTTTGTCATAAAAGCCTTTTTGTGATTCTAAATTTTTTTCTAAAATATTTCTACCTATAGTAAACTTATATAAAACCAACTTTGAATCCTTAAGTTTATTTTATAAAATAGTGATTTTTTCTTTGAGAGCAAAGTTTTCACTTCCAATTTTTTTCACTTTTCTCTTGATTTTTCTAAATCAATAAGCAGTTTTTCACATAGCATCCTAAAAGTTGAGCTATTCTCATTTTCATCATCACTTGAATCAGAATAAAATTCAGAATCACTTGCCTTAGATTCCTCTTTTTCCATAAGGCAAAGGTTGGCTATTTCTTAGACTTTATTCTTTGAAGAAGAGGATAAGTCTTCATCAGTCTAGGCTACTAGCACCTTCTTCTTCTTCTTCTTCTTCTTCTTCTTCTTCTTCTTCTTCAGCTTTTCATCTTTCTTTGCTTTAAGATGCTCTGGCTAGATGTGACCTAGTTTTCCACCACCATACCATTTGATCTCTTGCTTAATTTGATTCCTTCTTATCTCTCTTTTCAAACCTATTCCTGCAAAAATGTCTAGAAGACTTATTTTTCAATCTTCTTAGAAACTTTTAGCAAGGCAGCATACTCCAAATCAGTAGACTCAAACTCAGACTCAAACGCTTCATTTTTTGATGCTTTTAGTGCTATTCCTTTTTTTTTTTTTTATTGTTAGGAATTTCTTCTTGCCTTCTCATACTTAGTTTATGAGTCATTAAGGATCTTGACAATTTATCTAGGGACAATTTTTCTAAATCTTATGCGTCTTGTATGGCAGTGACTTTAGGATGCCATTCATGTGGTAGGCATTACAAAATCTTTTCAACAATATCTTCATTTGATATAGGTTTTCCTAGATTCTTTAGGTTGGATACTATATTATTTAGTATAGTTTACATATATTTTATTGATTCACTGGGCTGCATTAAAAATTATTCATAATCATGTTTAAGCATTATGATTTTGGACCTCTTTACCTTAAAGGTTCCTTTATGTGTTACCTCAAGCTTACCTCAGATTTCCTTGGTTGTTTCACATGCTAAAATTCGGTTGTATTCCTCTGGGATGAGAGCACACTTTAGCATGTCTTTGGTTGCTGCATTTAGCTTGATCATCCTCATGTCTTGATCAATATCTTCCTCTGGTTTTGGAATAATGGTATTCCCCACTGCTATGGTTGGCATGTTGAGTCCACTAAAAATTATTTTCCATGCCTCCGCATCCCTTGAAAGAATGAAAGTCTTCATTTTGTTCTTCCAGTAAGCATAATTGTTGCCATCAAAGAATGGTGGCTTGTTGGAAGATTGGCTCTCCTGGAATGTGTTATTTGTTGTGTTAGCCATAGATCTTTTCTCAAGGCTTGTTAGACCTATTAAAGAGACCTGCTCTGATATGTAACACCCCCTCCCCCAAGTTATCCCATTTCAAGGCAACCTGGAAGAGTGGGTGCTAGGGACATAGACAAAACAACACTTAGCCACAAGCATGCATACACCTGCCATCCATCAAACTCAAACCCAAAATAAATACTTCCAAGGATTACAGGCATAACTTTTCTTTAAGTTACATTACACACAAAATAAAGTCTACACATCTACCAACACAACTTCCCAAGACCATTTAGATCAAGAGGGGACCCCCACGCGCACAAGTCTACCCATCTTTCTTACTCGACTCGCCACCTGCCACCTCTTTACCTTTACCTAGAATGAAGGAGAGTACAATGTGAGCTACAAAGCTCAGCAAGCATAAGAAATAAGAAGGAAGAGTATGGCAGAGGATAATAGGATACAGGTGTGGTGAACATGCATATCAACGGAAATGACAGGTAATAACTCAGGAGTTACACACACCCGTAATGATAATGTCATGCATAACACACATATAAGTCTATCAACATATAAATGGCCAGTGGCCTCACATAGAAAATAAAATGCATCATAATACATACCAGTCTGTAGCTAAGTCCGGGAACCAGAAGTCATATCTGATACACTTGGCTATAGCCATACGTATATATATATATATATATAATCTCACCCATGGTCGTGACCACTGGGCGCGCCCCTCAGTAGTCACCGCAGAAGCATAACCCCAGTCAGGCTAATGCCTACTGGTTTTAGGGGATATATCCCGATGGCACATAACCGCAACACGCATAATCATCTCTATCCATGCCTTTTCCAATGCACATACAACACATAAAGTGGTCACATACAAATTGCATGTGCTAGAAATAAGATCTGATGCTCGTGCACACTCATGAGATGTTATACAGGAAGTCAAGCCAAGACATGCTCATGATGCACAATTACCATTCTTTCAGAACATGCCATGACAGTACATATAAAAGCAATCTAAAGTTATTCTCTATTCATAAACATGTTCAACATAGTTAGCCAGTAACATTGAGTCAAGGATTTCTTGTTTAAACTCAAGTTCACAGTGAGATATATAAAGTAGGGCATGGAGAAGAAACAAGTCTCCCATGCAAATTTCCACTTAAAACTCCATTCCTTAGGATTAGTGGGGAGAAACAAGCCCCACATGGCTGTTAGGAACTTCCCCTCAAGCTTAAATACCTTAACCCTAGTCAAGCTCTCAAGACATGTAACCAACCCATAACACAATAAAATCCAAGAGAAAAGAGGAAGGAAGAGAGAACTTGCCTTTTACTTCACTTATTGACCACTAAGAACTCCTTGGTTGAAAGGATCTAGCTTGCTGTGAGAAGAAAAATGAGGGTTTGAAGAAGAATAGAGAACTCACGAGAAAGAGAAAAAGAGAGCTCTATTCTAGTGAGATTTTTCTCACAATTTCTCTTTTTATATTATCTTTATAAGTCATCTTTATCCATCTAATTATTCCAAAATTCTCTATATATTTATTATATTTTTTTTATATTTTAGTTCTAGAATTTTCTATGTGTTTCCAAAATTAATGAGGTATCAGGAGATATATATATATATATATGAATCACTGAGGGAGGCATTCGAATATAATTTAAGGCATTCAGATGATATTTACATATATATGAAGCTATTTGAAAGTCATTCAGATGATCTGGCGTGTATTCAAATGAGTTAGAGAAAGATTTCAAGTTATGAGAGTGACATTCGAATGAGGCAGGGGGATATTCGAATGAATTTTAAATAGTAACTTGAATTACTGAAGGAATTTGAAGCTCATTCAAATGCAACAGTGCTCTCTTTTGGATGAATTTTGCAATTTTCACTAGGCTCATTCGAATGTAAAGGCAACTCATTTGAATGTGAAGGCTTAAATGGATTCTGGACAGCTTTGACACCCTTTCGAATTATGAGCATAACTCTCTCATCCGAACTTAGATTGAGGTGATTCAAGATTCTATAGAATGAAAAGAGAAAGATATAAAACTTTCATGTTTTAAGTTTCGAAAGATTCAGGCTGGAACATAGTTGAAATTGGGTTACAATGAAGAAACACCACCCAGCAAAACAGACCATTCGAATGGATCACCTCCCATTCAAATGACTCACACCCCATTCGAATGGGGTTGCTCTCATTCGAATGATACTTCCACCATTCGAATATCTAGCCTCCCAAAGCCCCACACATTCGGATGCCTCTTCATAAACCCTCCTAACTCTTAACCACTCATCCTAAACCTTCCAAAACACATACATACACACTCACATCGCACTAAAACCCAATTCAATGAATAATTCTACCCACACATCATAAGATAATACCGTGTTATTCATTGATATCAACACCCATCTTCAGGTCATTACATGATACCACTTGTAGAATATGTTAGCTTAAGAGGGGGGTGAATTAAGCTTTTTCACTCTTTTAAAGAATAAGAACTTGAATCAAAAGGAAATTAAAAATGCAGCACCTAGAATTTGTAGTGGTTCAGATTTAAGACTAGTCCATTACCTTGGCTCATCACTAAGGATTTTGACAAACCAATTTTACCTTTGTAGCTTTTTAGCAGGCTTAGTTACTAACTTTTACACAATAACTTTTTAACCTTGGTTCAGCCACAACCAATGCCTTTTACAGGGAAAGGCTTAACCTTTACAAATTTCATAATGAAATGTGAAAAAGATTTTTCAAGAGAAAAGAAAGAAATTACAAGTAATTAGGAACTTCCCTTAATAAGACAGAGAGATAAAGAAAAATAACGAATTTAAGTACACTATCTTTGAATGGCTCAAGTAGAATGAACGTGAAAACTAGAGAGATCGTGAGAGTAGGAAGATTTCAGCTCAATTCATTGTTTGTGTCATTTTTTAGCAGGCTTCAGCTCCTATTTATAATCTTCTCGTATTGATTGCAACTGCTGTCCTATCTTAAACAATTAGAATGTTTGTTTTGTCTCACAACTGCCATTTTTTTGTCTCTACAAACTTTAAACAATCAATTAGAAATTCATAAAATATCCCTATGTTATCTGAAGAACATTTAATGCACTAAAAAGTAAAGACATACTATATTTAATGAGTTGTAACGGCTATATTTTTCAAAATCTATCACATGTTACTCGAGTAAAAATTAGGCATTACTCGATTAAGTTTGATCTTTCCTTGACTGTATATATTTTGTAATTGATTACTTTTGCTACTTACTCGAGTACGAAGATACTTTTACTCGATTATATTTGAGTCATAGAAAATTTTTTTATATACTTGATTACAAAGCACTATCTACTCGATTATAACAAGATCTTTATTCCAATACAAAGTTTCTTACTCAATTAAACTTAAGATCTAGAGACCTATCTTATTTTCAATCTATGTTTACTTGATTACAAAAAAAGAATCTACTCAAGTATAACTAATCTTTACTAGATTACAAAAATAAGTACTCTATTAATGAAACATTCCAAAATCCAACAGATTTTTTAGGAAAATATACTCAATTACAAGGACGATTTACTCAAATATGAATTAAACATTACTCGATTACAAAATCTATTACTCGATTATTTTTAACTTTAATGAGAATTTCATTATACACTCGAGTACCGGGACTTATTTAGTCGAGTATAGTAATCAAATCATCCTACTTTTGTAATTGATTAATTTTAGAAATGACAAAGCATTACTTGATTATGCAATCCTTTTGCTCGATTAACCAGAGCTTGGAAAATATACTTAAGCTTGTCTTGATTATTCACATACTCTATTAATTTAAGCTAATCACTCGATTAACTTTGAGTTGATTTGAATAAATTACTCGATTAATAACTTGACTTTCTTAAAAGCTTTACATATTATTCCTAATTGTTTTAGTCATCATTCTTTAACCAAATTTACTAATTTTCTCATTAAATCAAAACATCAAATTTCTCAATAGATATGAATCATGTTACCAAAACCAGTCCCTTGCGAATGTAAGCTTTGTCCAAATTGTTCACACAAAGTCTCTCGGATTGTGAAAGTAGGCATTACATGCTGAATCGCTTAAAAACAATCTTCTTATGGTCTTCTAGTTGCGGAAGTAGGTTTTACACACCGAACTGCCTTAACAAAACCTGGTTGCGAAAGTAGGCACCACAAATCGAACTACTAGAACAAAATGATTGGTATTGTCCTCGTGGATGTAGACTGGGTCGAACTGCGAAAACAAAATCTTCCTATAGTCTTTTGGTTGCGGAGGTAGGCACCGCATGTTGAACCAACTTAACAAAATCTCTCTCAGAATTCTATTATAGACATAGGACAATCTGAACCATAAAAACATAATCCCAGAAGCTTCTACAGCACCTTCCTCAAAGGTATGCCCGGAGGAATTAATATATTTTTTCTGCTTCACTTTATACTATGACAACTTACCCTTTCTTTTGTAAAGCAACCACTCGCTTTCCCTAGCTTGTAGTAGGGGAACCATGGTATTTTTGTTTGTTGTTGTCATAGCAGGGAAAAGAAAGCAGATGTACCTAGTTATAAATCATGCCCCATCTGCTTTGAGGTAATGTATTATTCAAACCTGGTTCTTCCATTCCTTTTTTTCCTAACCTTTATGGTTTGACAGGACCAAGAAGAATCAGATAGACAAGTGCTAGGTACTCCTAACCTTGTCACTTGCATTACACATACATGCATACACAAGTTATGCATTAGGAGCAATTCCTCAAGCTCTTAAAAAAGAATTCTATTTACTATGCTTTATTCTATATAGTTAACTGATTTTTTCTTATTTAAATCAAAAGAAAAACCTATAAAAGGAACCTACTTTAAAGGGTCAAGCCTGTTAAAAAAGTTGGCAGGTGCATTTGGAATTCTGAATTGGTCCCCAAACTGGTCCACCTCAAAAGATCCCATTAATTCCCAGGGTGGATCAGGATCGGACAAATATGGACTCTAGGGCCTTGACAAATTCACCAAGTCATCTAGAGTATCTACTATTAAAGCCTATTTTAGAGTACGCAGATCTAAATCATACCCTCTCTAATCCAATGTTTCCATCCTCACAACTCCCTCCAAATAAACCATCTTAGGAAACAACTCCCCAAGACTCAACATTTCCATTATGCTCCAAGCTTTGTAAAACCCCTACTTCTTGAAGCTTTGGGCATATGATTCTTTTCTCCTATGGCAATCTTGGGAAAGCTAGTATTCCTTGACAACTTAGGCGTGGGCTTTGCCCACATCTACCTACAAGAATGCGTTGTCTTTACGTAATTGCTCTTGCTCCCTAAAAATTTAACCATGCTCTTCGGCGAGAGCTAGATAGGTTGCTTGGATATCTCCAGCCACTGATTGTTGGATTTCCCTAATGCCCTTCAATCTCCTCAGCTCATCCTCCATGGATGCAAGTTTTATTTTTAAGTCTTCATTCTTAGCCCTTAGGCTTTTAAGTCATTTCTTTTCTTCCCCTAGGTTGTATATGCAGGTCTTGACCCGATGGTGCTCTTGCACCCAAAATTCCACCTTCCACTCCCGGGTCTTGATTGCGAAGGCCCATTTTTAAGAAAGTATGATTCATTGCATTCGCCATAACCATGGCCTAAACTCCTTGAAAATAAGAAATCATATCAAAATAAGTTCAAAAATCAAATCTAAGAAGCACAAATCTCTTACCTCTATCAGTAGACATTTTGCCCAATCCATGTCCTTGGAAGCCTACTTAAAAAACCTTGACTCGTCCCAAGGTAGGATGGTCGAGTAAATCAATCTTTCCCCTACCCCTGGCCCATCACTGAATCTATATCCAGGACTTTGAGGCAAGCGCAAAAATTTTTGTCGTGAAGACAACGACCATCAAAAAAAGGCATCTCCCTCTGTATGGAAGGTTGCTCTAGAAAAATCGATAGTTGTTGAGGATTTTCTAGCTCCAGTGCCTTTCCATCATAGTGTTCCAGTTGTTGCGAAGGGCCCCTCATTATTTGTAAAAGTCGATGTTTGTCCTAAATCCCCATGCTCAATTGCACCAATGATTTTGCTATTTCCGCCTCTAGTTATGTATCTTTTGCTTCTACTTCTGGAAAAATACAAACAACTTAATTTTTAAGCTAGGTTTTTACCGGATAGTTAGGAAGAGATAGATAGGTGCGGGTGAATAAACGTCCTCTGGCTAGAACGAGACGAGAACCACGAATTGATATCGGATAGCTTGCTAGGTGTGAACAGACTAGGCCTTCCACAATTTGAGGAGGATTTGGTCTCAGTGTAGAAATAGTTTCTTATAAATTTGTTATCTTAAGAGAGGGGTGAATTAAGATTTTTCACCTTTTTTAGAAAATAAACTTAAATAAATGAAATTGAAATAAGAATGCAACACACTGGATTTAAAGTGGTTCAACTATAAAGCTTAGTCCACCACCTTGGTTCACAACCAAGGATTTTGCAAACACACAAAGTGTATTTTACTATATCTTATACCTTTTCACAGGATCAACTTCTCAACATTTACAGTTGGCCTTTTCAAACTAGGCTTAACCACAACCACTACTTTTCAAAGGATAAAACATAGCCTTTATAGTTGGCTTTTCACACTTGGCTCAACCACAACCAAACAACATTTTCAAGGATTAGGTGTAACCTTTACAAGTTTCATAAATATTGTGAAAGGAAAACAGTGAGCACTGAAAATTTTCTCTTGAAAGAGAGTTACAAGATTTGAATATGTAAAACACTCTATTTAAAATATCTCACTGAAAGATAATATATAAGCTCGTGAGAAGTAGGAAGCTTTTAAATGATTGCATGAAGCTCTTGAGAAGCAGTTGTTCTAAGTGTTGTAACCTTTTTCAAGTAGCTTCTTCTCCTATATATAGATTTTCTACATTGAATATTAGCTGACATGGCAAATGACAATTGGAATGTTTCAATTTGAGACACAACTGGCACTTTTTTGTCTCTATGAGTATTAAACAGTAGATATAAATTCATAAAAGTACACCTATGTTGTATGGAATGCATTTAATGAACTAAAAAGATAAAACTGGCAGCATTTAATGCGTCTAATGACTATATTTTTTCAAAATATGTCAGTTTATACTCGACTAACTTTTAGGCTTACTCAACTAATATAGGATCTTACTCGATTGGATATACTATGTCATTGATTATATGAAGGGCTTACTTGAGTATGACAAAGTCCTTACTTGACTAATATAAAAGCCACATAAACTTGCATTATCCACTCAATTATAAGGCTAAGCTTACTTGACTATTAAAGATTTTTATTGGAGTACAAACACTTGATACTCGATTAAATAAAAGACCAAAAACTCATTCAGCATCCAACCTATCTTTACTCTATTAAAAAGATTATTCACTCGAGTGTAAAAACACATTAGTCGATTATAAAAAAAAGCTTCACTTGAGTAAAAAGATGCTCATAAGATTTAATACAGAATACTCGATTATCAACAAGTTTTACTACTCGAGTACAAAAGATTGATATTTGATTATGAAAATTCCTTGCTCAATTAATTTTTGAAATGACAGAGGATTGCATAACATACTTGAGTAGAAGGATTTTGATAGTCGATTAAATTAAACCTTTACTTGATTATATACATACATGTAATCAACTAATTTGAAAATAGGCTGAGCATTACTCGATTATATTCAAAACATACTTGATTGGATTTTCACAAAATATTTTCAAAAGCTTTACTCGATTAACGAAAAGAGGTTACTCAATTGGCTCTCATAAGCTTTATGAAACACTCTATTATTTTGAGAGTATACTCGATTGATATGAACATATACTCGACTGTTTTAAAAACATATTTGAGTATAAAATTATCAAACACAAGAATACTTAAAAATGTTTTGGATATCATCAATAAACCAAATTTACTAAGAATATATTTGAATTTACCAAAAACTATTTTCTCATAAAATCAAAATACAAATTTCCTAACAATTTCTACACCCATCTGATATCAGGCTACATGTATACTATTTATTGTATTTCATTTGATGAAACTGTATGTTGCTTAAATACCCAAGCTGCATATGGTTGGCGTATAATATTGCTTCCACTATGTAATCTAATACACAAAAAATTTTAAATTTAACCTATACCGCTATGCGTCAATTCCAACAACTGGCTCCCCACGTAAACCAACTTCTCCCCATTTTCTTCATATAGTCTCACAGGCTCTAAGGCCTCCACCGACTAAGTCTTCAACATTGCCTGCTCAGAGATAGACATAGTTTCAACAACAACATTGGGAACCTTTTTGCCTTTTATGCTCTTAGTGGATGAAACATAACAAATTTGAGCTTTCTTCTGATCCCCGCGAACCTAGCCTACAACATTGGGAGTCAAGAATTTCAACAAAAGATGACCTGGATGAATAATTGCCCTCATATTGCTAATGAGTGATTTGCCCAAAATGACATTATAAGCGGTGGATAACGTCTTTATCACCATAAAATTCACTTGGCGGGCCACATTCTAGGTATGTGTGTCTAATGTTATTAGTGATTTCATAGACCCTTCCACAGGTAAGTACTGCCTCACCAGGCTTGAGCCGATCGTGAGGAATGTGCATTTGCTCAAAATAGTTCTAATAAATCAAGTTGATGGAACTACCACTATCCATGAGAATCTGATCAATTGGATGTTTTGCAATCACAACAGAGAAATAACAAGAGGATTGTTATGCGACATGAGCATGTTCCCCTGATTATCAAGAGTAAAAATTATGGGTTCCTCGTCAAATTTCCCCTAAGCCACAACATCCACATGAATAGCCTAGTGTGCATATGCCTTTCTTGCTAAAGAGGAATCGCCAGCCAGGGTTTCTCTGCCAAATATACCATGAATATGCTCCCGTGCCGACTGATTATCTGTAAGGGGTGTAAATGTCCCCTCCCTATAGGGTCTATTCTTCTATTGCTGTTGAGTTCTCTATTGTTAGTTGCCACCACTACTGGGTCCTCCCTTCCACGGGCCACGGTCTGCTCTAAGAGGCCTATCTAGCTTCCATAAGTTGCCAAAGCAAGGCCTTCATTGCTGATCTTGGGCCTTGCCTAAGCCAGTCTAAAAGAAATTGATCCATTTTTCCTTCTTTGACTAATTGCTTGATTTAGTCATGCAAAGCACAACACTCTTTGTCAAATGGCCCAAACATTGATGAAATTGGCAAAAAGAGTGCAAATCCCTGCATCTTGGCCTATCAGAGGGTGGAGGAAAACTGATGAAGCTGGTGTGCCCCACAAAGGAGATGATAGTTGTATAAGAATTAGAGAGTGAAGTGTATGCCTAGAACCCCGCTTTGCTAAAATCATCAAATCTGGGGGTCTTTACATCACTTCGCCTAGATCCCACACTAGTTGGTTTCTCTCTTTTCCTTGCCCCCTCGCCCGATTAGGAATTTCAAGTGCGCAAAATATCTAATTACACCACATACCTATTGGCTCGGGCAAACAATTTAGCTAATATTACTGGTTGATCAAGAGTTAGAGACTCACTTAGTAGCAAAGGGGTGGTTTCTTGTAGAAAAGCTAAAATTGACACACCAATCGACAGATCCAAAACTTCCAAGGTGGGATTCCAAAAGCGATCTATGTACTATCGCAATGTCTCATCATACCTTTGCCAAATACTAAGAAGGTAAGTGGAATCCTTTTTTCTTAAAGCATTAGCAACAATGGTTGCGATGAACTCCGTGCGCAGCTACTCGAACGAAGTAATGTAACCAGTCGAAAGTTTGTTAAACTAAGAATGAGCATACTCAACTAGGGACTAAGGAAAAACCAGACACATAGAGGCATCATTTTAGTTATGCAAATGCGCTAGGGATTCAAACTTTTGTGCATGAAGAATAGGATCTCCTCTTCCAATAAACTCGGGCAACTACAAGAGTTTGAACTTTGGAGGAAGGGAGTGGTTCAATATCTCGACATAAAAAGGGACTCTTTGAGGCTACTTATAACCATGAGCTGTCACAACCATATTTCATTCAAAGACTTCTTCCATTAACTCCTTAATCTCAAAACTCCATGAAGTTGGGAGAGCCCTAGGATTAGAGTCCTGTGTTAACCTTCACACAAATTTAGTGGAGATAGTGCTCCCCACCGTCTCCTCTCGTGTGATTCCTTTACCAGTATTCCTACACCTCTCCATGTACTACTTCTTAGGCATAGGGGGCATGTGACTGTGACTTTGGTGGAGCCACTAGTGGCTGTAGTAACTATTATGGTGGCGATGCCGGAGTCTGCCTAAAGGAGGCACTAATTTGAAGTCCCCACGAGGTAGAAGGCTTAATGGCGTGGGCCTCCCCAAGGATTGGCAAAAGTGTGTGTAACAACTTAGACAATTGCTTCAGTGCCTTGGACTTCTCCTCATCACTTTTCCTCAAGTCCTTATACCTCCGTTCTAATTTCTAGAATTCCACAAGAGACACAGTCAACGACTTTCTGACCCTAGAGGTTCTTGGTGCATAAACTTAGACCTGAACATCTCTCACACCACTGGGTTGGTCAGATTCATGAACTTGCCCAGAGGGACGTCCTCATTGCATGGAGGCCTGCTCGGGGTATGTAGTGAAACACCCTACCTACTCATGGCGTGTTATGTCTTAGAAAATTTTGGAACTTTTTTTTCCGACAAATTACATCATTCCCGAAATTCTCTTAGACCTATCTAGTGCCCGGCGAAATAATTTATACACTAGATATAAATAAAATCCTATAAAGTGGAATTTGAAATTGAACTTAATCATAGCATTTTATACATAGATAACCGAACATAGTACTTGTTAGAAAGTTCTCACGATACATAAGCTTCTCAAGATAATTTAAAACATACATTCTTTCTACACATAATACTTGAAATATTCATTCTACAACATAACATGGTACGCTTGCTCATTCCTCGACGAATCGTGTTGTTACACATCTTTGACTTCTGTATCATTACTGCAAGTCCCGACTGGAACGTTGAATAAGTAAGGGTATAAAATGTTTTATCATGTGTGTATGCAATAGCTTACTCATCGTAGGTATCAACTGCACCCTTCATGCTACCTACCACTTTTACGGCCACCTATTTCGAATGCGGGATGTATGGGGCACCCTTGATAAAGTAGCGGTGCCGATTCGTACTCCTTACGGCCACAATGCGCATGATCAATGACGTCAACGCGTACATATGCATTTCATAGCATGTCATGTGTGCAGTCTACGTGATGGATACATATCAGAGCATGTCAATATGATGAAAACATTCTCAAAGATCGGGGTTTAACATAAACATTTATAATTATACTAAACTTGTAACAGTACACTTACATTTCACAATTAAGCTGCATCGATAAGCGTGGCGACCTCGATAAACGTGTCAAACGAGCTATTTCTCAATCCTCGTGCCCCAAAGATTCCTAAAACATTAAATTTATTCCAGAATATCAATTTACTATTTTTCTCATAATTCTCATAATTTCCACAATTTCTCCTTATTTTCTAAGTCTTATTTCCTCAAAAATTCATGATAAATATCTAAACCCTCATTTAACCCAATTTTTCTTCACTAATATTCTTAAAATAACATTTCTAGCCTTCTAGAATTTTCTTGTAATTTTTCAGATTAATTTCCTATTTTTTTCCTTATTTCCATAATAACAAAATCACTTAAATAAATAATTAGTTTAGCATTTTCCGAAATTTTTTTCCCAAAATAAGGTATAAAAGAAATTCTAGATTTTTTGGAAATTTTTTCAAATTTTTTGCAAAACTTTTCTTATTTTCTTTTATTTTTTCTTATTTTCTTTTCTTTTCTTTTTCCACCTAGCGCGCGTGTGCAGGCCACGTGTCGCCTCCCCACGCCTTGGCGCGTGCAGCCACGCGCCCAACCTGGTTCATCTTCTCCCGAGGTAGCTTCGTCGCTGGAGATGCCGCTGCACCATGAAGCTTCGAAACGAGCTTCTACCCCCCCTAAATCTGACCCCCTGATCTCGAAAATGGCTTCAGAATTTCAAAAAAAAAAAAAAACAAACTAAAAATACCTCATTTTAGCGTTCGAAGGCGCAACTCCGGCGATTGCACGATTTTCTAGCAAGCTTTGTTTCCCCTATTCCTCTGTTCCATTGGCCACCAAACGCTCCAGAAACCTTGCCCACGACTCAAAGACTAAAACCCCACTCACCAAACTCTCAAACACTGCCCCAAACACCCGATCTTTGAAGTAAAATTTTTTGATGAGAAGCCTCGCTTGAACTCGACTATTTATAGCCAAAACTGACATAAGGTGTCCCATCAAGGAGGCCATGCGTCCTAAAGGCCACTCCGACGGCCATTGCGGCATTAATGCTGCCCCTCACCTCTGATTGCTTGTTGCAGGCGCGACCAGAGCATGGCCATTGCGCCTGCTCCAATTTTTTGATTTTCTGATTTTTTTATATATATAATATACATATATACATATGAATTTTTCATATACATATATATGAATTTATATAACAGAATAAAAATCCCAATTTTAGTAGATAATATTTATATAATTTCTAGTATTTTTAACTATGATTAAACTATATACTTTATACAATGAATTTAACAATGATAAATTTAATTAGAATATAAATAAATTTAACTATATAATAAATTTATACATACCTTACCTTATTAAATTTACTGATAAACACTAAAATTCTAATAATTTCTCTAGGGTCTTAAAATACCAAAATTATGATTATTATTCACGATGTCTTAGGGTATTACATGTAGAGGCTGGGTATACAGGGGAAGCACATGCTAGTAATGAACAATCAATGGACCAACCTTGCTTTAGCTAATACTGTTGGTTAGCCTCTTGTCTCCCCTATCTTTATTGCAAAGAAGCTATTGCTAGGCTTGGGGCCCATAATCTTGGGGAAATGATTGAAGGATGCTCCCCAATAGTAGCCTCCTGTTGTCCAGGGGAGACTAGTATGTGTGGCCTTTGGTTGGTACGCTTTTGTGTGAAAGGACCTTGTTTTCCTCACTATCTTAGTGACTTTTAGTTTGTTTCCCATAGACAACCCCAAATTATTGTTGCAATGATACAACAATTAAATTTCTTTGTCCTAAGATATAACTCGGTAAAGGCTGAGGAGAAAATAGGGAGTAAGATCTGTGTTAGTGAGTGGTACTAGCAAGCGTTCAGTTAGTGAATAGCTCGATCCACTGTCCTGGAGAGCTAAATGGATGCCCTGGAAAATTCCCCAAAGATATGGTCTTCAAATAACTGATGACTCGAAGGGTTTTCGGGAGCAAGTGACCCAAATAATCCTCAAACTAGGGGTCTTCGGCTAGCTCGACTCTAAGAGAGTTGTGGGGGTCTCCAGGAAGAGCTATTTCTTGGTTGTCTCCGGATGGGTTTTCTGGGTCTTCGGGTAGTCTGCCACAAAGAAACAATTAGAAGGTACGTGAGGAGCTCTCCTGCGAGGCCCTTTTGATGCTAAAGTTAGATGTTACCATGATATAGTAGATAGTATGCGGATAAGTGTGTGTGTGTTTTCAGGGTCTTCGGAAGAGTTGGGGTTAATGGATCTGAAGTGTGGGTTTACTGTAGGTCTGGGTCTTCGAGTGCCAGATCTAGATCTAAAAGGCATTGATCCAAGGGGTATTTATCGGTATTAGAGACTAAGCCACGTGGCAAACTAGGACACGTATCACACGCGGGTGGCTTGACCTTTCGGGGCGAGGAACTAGCTCTTTGAGTCTACAGATAAGGCTAGAGGGCCTGAAAGTGCCTTTGAGAATTGGATGCCTTGAAGAGTATTCTTTTAAAGGGGCTCTCCCAAAGACCCTAAAGACTATTTGGGTCTTTGTGATTTACGGGCTCTTTACCTTGAAAACTCTTAAGGTCTTTGGGGTTATTGGATGCCTGGCCAAGCTTGCTTAGAAAACTCTTTGAGGTCTTCCAAGTCTTTGGCCCTTTTTGATTACTCTTAGAGCATGCTTGGTTGTCCCATAACAGTAATATTGATAATATCACGACAACTATATTGGTATTAATTCTACATTTTTGGGTAAGTATTTTTATAATTTTATCAATCTAACTTATTTATAATTTTGCATTTACTAATAAAATATCAGTAAATGTTTAAAAGTATAATATTAGTAATATCTAATAGGTTTGAAATACTATGGCACACACTCAAAAGGGGGGGGGGTGAATTGGGTTATTAAAAAAAATTGATAGAATTTAAAATCTTTTTAATTCAAATAAGGTTTAGTGAGTTAAAACATAAAATATGTATAGAATGACAAATGCAATACTTAAAGGATAAAAAAAGCAAGAAAGATAAAGAACACAAAAGATTTATAGTGGTTCTGCTTAAAGTAAGCCTAATCCACTACCTTAACTTCTTACTCAGGATTTTAAACCAATTCATTAAAACCTCCTACTTGATCCCAAGTAGGTCCTCTAGGCCAAGATTAGGAAATTACAAACATTTTACTTATACACAAGTAGGCCTTTTAGCTTATAAGATAGGAAATACAAAAATTGAATAATAAAGAGAGAATCTAAGAGATGAATCTCTTAGTTACAAGATCTATCAAAATACAAATAAGGCTTGAATGAATTGATACAAATTAAAATCAAAGCCTTGAAGAGAAAAAAATGAAGCACAATCAATATAAATACAAATAAGTAAAAAATGTAAGCTCAAATCACTTCATTCCCATCCATTAGCCTCTTCTAAATCGTTTTTTATTTGTATTTATAGGCATCCCAAGAGATTTAAGAGAAACCATTTATAGCCGTAGAAATTTGAAAAACTAACTGTTAGAAGCTTTCTACGAATTAATCAGTCAACAGATGTCTTAAATCAGTCGATAGATTGAGTTTAAGGATTGTGTTAGTTGACAAATTAAAGGCATTAGTCGACAGATGCAGGGTTAGTCAATAGATGAAAATGAGTTAGTCGACAGATTTAAAGCATTTAGTCAACAGATTGCTATATATATTAGTTTGTGCACATAAATAAAAAAGTTAGCTTCCAGAATTGGTTCCTTATTTTCTTGTTTTTGCTAAAATCTTGGACTTGGCTAGTGACAAGGGTTCAAAACTTGGGGTCAACAACTACACTTGTTTTATTTTCAACCCTTTTAAAAATTTTGATACAACATTTTTAATCAAATAAAAATACAACACTTCAAATATCATCAAAAAATTTATCACAAGCTTTTTAGCATTAAATTACTGAAAGTAATTTTCATTCAACATTTCTAATCAATTAAAAACACAATATTCCAAAATGCCATAAGAAATTTATCACAAGATATTTTAGCATTGGATTTAATTTTCATTCAACAATTTTGATCAAATACAAACATAATATTTCAATTGTCATCAAGAAATTTATAACAAGATTTTTGACATTTAATTGTATGATGATTTTTTTTATTTTATTTTGGGTCTTAATAAATCATATCAAAGAATTTTTGCACACCAAGTAATAAAAATTAATAAAATAATTTCATCATAAAATACAATTAAATTTTATCATTAAAATTATGTCAAAGACAAAAACAACTATTAGGGCCCGCTCCCGGATTATCCGCTAGCATAGGAAGGCTGAGAGAATGTCTATTCAAAATGGATACAAATACAAATATCATTCAAAAATTTGCCAAAAATTCTTTTCATTCCCATATTTGCTCACTATCAATAAGAGCCAAAATAAATATTATACATCATTCTTTACATTATAAGCTCGGGTTTACAACCCATACATTTTAAAATAGACAAGGGCATTAACTTTAGATACATCATGAAGCCCTTTACTCATACCCTCAAAACTACACCAATGGATCTTTGAGGCCGAGACATTTTTATACACATCTATCTAAAACTCACCCCAAATAATTATTTTCCTTTTTTCCTAGAATGACAAAAGAAGCAAGGGTGAGCCACAAGGCTCATCAAGTATATAGCAAAGGGAAATTATGACAAGATCAATATACGAAGGCATGAACAACTGATTAGTAGTTAATTTTGTAAAAATTATGTTATAATTACACCTTTCTTTTGATCTTAAAAATGGCTTAAATTAGATATTAATATATATTTTATGGTTATATGCAAGTTTAAATTGAAAGATGAATGAAATGAAGTTCTAAAGTAAAATTTAAAAATAATAATAATAATATATAAAATTATATATAATACATATACAGCATTATATGCATGCATGTAATATATATATAATATAATCTAATATATATGTGCCATGTGTAATACATATATATATAATATATAATTTATTAATAACATTAAATTATTTTTTTTGTACCCATGAAGAATTCAAGTCCATGAAGAATTCAAGTCCATGAAGAATTCAAACCCATGAAGAATTCAAGTCCATGAAGAATTAAAGTCCATGAAGAATTCAAGCCCATGAAAAATTAAAGTCCATGAAGAATTAAAGCCCATGAAGAATTAAGGCCCAACTTGAGCAACCCATGGAAGATATTATTTGGAGAAGGTCCAAGGATTATTTTTAATCCTAATGAAGATTAAAAACCAATTTATAGAAATCTATTTTTATTTTTTTATGTGAGTGCTTTATTAGGTGTGTTTTTTAGCTAAAATCCATTTAATATTAGGTGTGTATTATAGCTAAAATCCATTTAACTTTATGAGTGCTTTATTAGGTATGTATTTTAGCTAAAATCCATTTAATATTAGGTGTGTATTATAGCTAAAATCCATTTAACTTTAAGTGTGTGAGTGCCCATTAGATATAATTATGTCTAGTTGAATAATTAAAATTGTGTGGTTTGTATTGCATCTTGTGGCCTATAAATAGCTCACTTGATTGCATTTGTAAGTGTGATTATTATTTTTGAATTAAAATTTAGTTGTTTCCTTAGAATTCTCTCTTTGATAATTGCTTTTGTTCTCTCTCATTTTCTTTAGTATTTCCTCTTGTGATCTTACTTCATTTCTTTCTTCTTTTAAATTCTTATATCATTTATGGTTACTTTATTATTCACTGCCTAAATGGCCGGTTAGTTTATGCCTTTAAATTTCTGTAATTTTAATTCTTGTCATTTAATTGTTCACCGCCTAAATGGCCGGTTAGTTTCTACTATTTTAATTCCTGTCATTTAAATTCTGTTATTTAAATTATGTCATTTAAATTCCTGTCAATTAATTTTCAAATAGAGATGAGTGGCTAAATCTAATCTTGGGTTAAGGCAAGGACAGTGTCCAACGCTAATGATTCCCAAAGAAAGTTGCGCTTTAAATGAGTAACATTAATTTAAACTTCAGTATGAGTGTGTTTTGATTATTGAGAAATCACTAGGTTTGGATTGGAACGTAAGCCTAACTTAGAGCTTTCATGTCACGCATGAGAGTTACTAGAATTGGAAACGCTATCATACCCAAATCCGGATGATTAATTTAGTTGTTTTGTGTATTAATTGCAATTGAATTTATGGTAGTTGCTTAAATTAGAATCCCGCATATCATGTATGGGGATTGCTTAAACTAGAACTATCATTATCTCTAATTGCATTTAATAACAAACCCTCATATCTGAAATTAAATTAATGTTGCTAATCTTTTATGCTAAAATTTGGGAATCAACGGGTTGGTACTGAAATTGTCTTAACTCAAGTACTATCCAATTTCATATTCTCACGTTCAGTATCTATTTCAATTTCTATCTTACTTTATTTCCTAGTTACGTTGTCTAAAAAAAATCATAAAAAAATCTTGTTGCCAATTTGTCCAAATGCGTGTGTTTGTGTGTGACATTCTTTTTATTTTGCCATAAATAAATCTCTCAGTGGACGACCTGGACTCATCTAGAAAATATAAATTTAAATTTGGACTACAACTGCACTCGTACACTGATGAGTATAAACCTCTCACCAATATAAAGGGAAAAAATATAAAATTTTTATTGTGTTTTGTTTTGTGTTTTAATTGCAGGGTGAGAGTGCAGTCAACAACAAAAAGTCAAGGGAAACTCACTACCTGCCACTAAACTTCAATTGAGTTCATGCCTTCCACACTTGATAACATCATATCCCAAGAAATTATAATTCATTACATTTCACCAACGCATCCTTAAAGAAAATAATTCTTTATATTTTATCAAGACACATTTTAATTTCCCTAATGTAACCATGCCCATACATAACAAATTGGCACATAAGGCCCTTCTAACCACATGTACCACATCATTCATCCCACACATAGACACCAATTTCCTTTTTTCAAGCCATGGTCATCAATGTGCTATGCACTCATTCCATCATCATACACATGCATCCATAATAGTAAAACCCACGTGGCTCTTAAGGCCACCACTACCATGCATGTATGCATATATCATGAAAGATACTTATCATTCAACTGAATGCCATGCCTTTATAGAATCGTTTCGTACTCATGTCACAATTTACAAGGCATGCAATACACATGCATCACAATAACTCAATAAATCACCATATCCATGCAAATACATACATTTATACACACACATATCAAAATTCCACTAGCCAATCCTGGCTTAAGTATGCCTACTGGGTAATGGCCACCTTACCCTCGTCAGGTGCTCATAGGGCGCATCTTTTCCACACACGCAGACTTAGCTGCCCCGCCAAAATAATAATAGTGGCGCAAATTATAATATCAAGCATGCATATGCATTTTCAAGTACATGCCACATCATGAGTGAACCCCATAATACATGCAAGCCCTTTACACATAGTGTATACCTATAATACCCCAAGAGCCTAGAGAAGAGTAGTATATATCGAGGATAAGTAAGGAAGAAAACAACACCAACTGGATACCTTTTGGGCCGAATGTTGGCAAAGAACTCCCAAGTTAAGCATGCTTGACCTGGGGTAATCCAAGGATGGGTGACCCCCCTGGGAAGTTTGTGTAGGCCCATTAGGATAAGTTGTTCCGATTCTTCTTATCGTTCGATACAGGATGTTACAGGTGGTATCAAAACTAACCCTTGGAGAAGGCAGTCCAATTAGGGCGGGGAGTGGCGCTGGGGCGTGAGGCCTGATCAAGGAGCGGCTCCTGGAAGGCTTCTAGGATAGCAGCCTCCAAAGGGGAAAAGGTCTGGGACCAATTGTAAGGTCGCATGACGAGGACGTCACGTGCTCAAGGGGGGGAGAATGTAATACCCCAAGAGCCTAGAGAAGAGTAGTATATATCGAGAATAAGTAAGGAAGGAAACAACACCAGCTGGATACCTTTTGGGTTGAATGTTGGCAAAGAACTCCCAAGTTAAGCGTGCTTGACCTGGGGTAATCCAAGGATGGGTGACCCTTCTGGGAAGTTTGTGTAGGCCCATCAAGGTAAGTTGTTCCGATTCTTCCTATCGCTCGATGCGGGATGTTACAATACCTATGGCTATATATATAATATATATGCTTGCCCTTCTTTATACTATGAGTGCCCAATGGTAATTACCATGCCATACTTAACGTATTTCATGTATGACACGACCCCACCATCATGCATCCAATTCAAAATCATAAGACATATTGTGGATAATATCATTAGTGTTTTATGGATGTATTTCCTTCTTCAAAGACTCTTTTCTATCATGAAAGATCTTTTAGGGCATTACTAGGTCACTTCATAATTTAACTCAATCACACATGTAATCACATTATCACTTCTAAAGTCCTCTCGACTTAACTTGCATACACAAATGGTTAAGTTGATTAAACATGGTTAAGACAAGAAATTAAATAATTTAAATAAGTTCCATCACGAAAAGCAAATGCCCATCCATTGAATAACAACTTATCTTAATAATCATGCTTAACTTGGATTGGAAAAGCCTTAACCAACTCAAATAAACCCAAAATATATGATATTACATATCAAATAGAATCTCTTGAAGTCTAGTTTATGCTGCTTCAAACGGATCGCAATTCCGACTTCTACATCAAAAGTTATAGCTAAAATAGTGCAACATGCGCAGTGTTGTCAAAACACAGTCAAGTCGACTTGAGGGCAAACCGAGTTGACTTGGGCCGATTCGACTTGATCTCCTGAACGAGTTGACTCAACTGAAAATGGGGAAAAAAGGCCAAAAGAAATTGGCTGTGGCCAAGTCGACTTAACCCACAACAAGTCGACTCAACTCAACCTGAAATGTATGAAATGAGCACAAACCACCCAAAAACTCCTATTCTAGCTTCCTAACCCACAAATGCCATTCCATGAATAAAATATGGGGTAAATAAGCCCCAATGAAACCATCAACAAGACACCATAATGACTCAAGAAGAGACCCACAACTTGAGAAAAATATGAAAGACCAACAATTGGCAAAGGTGGTTCTCACCACCACAAGAAAAGACTAACTATGAATATATATGCATCACTTTGCAATCAAAAAAGGTTTCTTTAGAAGAGAACAAGGAAAAAATGAAACTTGCACAATATACAAATAAAAGTACAAAGAGAACTTGCCTTGTTGAAGAACAACCAAAAGGAGAAGAAGAAGCTTGCTTGCCCTAAAATCTGAAAATCTCTCTTGAAGCTCCAAGCCAAGAAGAAGAGAAGAAAATGGAAGAAGAATAAGAAGAGGAAGAAGAGCCACGAAAGAAAAACATGAAGAATAATGAATGAATTAGGAGACAAGGAAAAGGCAAGGGGGATGGCTTGGCCGTCCACCCCACCTGCCCTCATCAATTATCTCACTTTTTCTCTCTTTCTTCCCATTTTACCCTCACTTACACACACACAACACAAAATATCTCATGCCCAATTTAGACTTTTGGCTTTATTTCATTTTCTTATCTTTTTTTTCTATATTCACAAATTTTTCACACACAATATAATGCACATATATAATGCCAAGGTCCACTTTACTCATGGCCCAAGCCCAATCAAAAGCCCAATTCATTTTAGGCCCATGGGATTTCTCTAAACCCACAACTTTTATTGGTCTTAAACACTTAGCCCAAGCCCACTTTCATTTAATTTAAACACATCACAAAACATATGGCTTAGGTCTAATCAAAATCCTTTCCATTTAATTAAAACACAACCCACTAATAGATGGGCTTAGGCCCAAATGGTCAACCCAATCCATTAAATTAAATACAAAAATTTTGCCATATAAAAATATTTCTTAATATTTAATTTAATAGGACTAAATTTTCAATTCTCATAATAAAATATTAATAAACTTTTAGACCCATTAACAGGTCATTACAACAACAATCTATAAAGAGCATGCATGGTCTTTTTCCTTAGAAAATATTTTGTTTCATTTATCCAATGGTTCAAAAACAATTTGTAAAAATTATTTAGAAGATTTTTTAAAATTTTAATACTTGTTTTTGTAAATCTCTATACAAGTAATTCATTTGGTTTTCATTTTTACAAAGGTACTTGAAATTAATTTTTGTTTGAAAATCAAAAAATCATATATTTGATTTAAGATATAAATCATTTATTTTTCATCATCAAAATCAACACAAGAGTAAAATATCAATATCATTGTATAAACGTATAGTGTGAACTTAATAATAATAATCTATATAATAAAACAGAATGGTTTTTGAAAATGTCTAAGATACATTTTGATTCTGTGACTTAGATGAATTTTGAATGTTAATCAATAGATGAGATCAAATACCAACATATTTCTCCCCCCCCCCCCCCCAAAAAAAAAAAAAAAAAAAACCATCCCATCCTCCCTTACTACATTTCTCTCTCATTCTATCTTTCTTTCTCTCTTTCTCTCCCACCCACTCCATACTCACACACATTCTCTCTCTCTCTCTCTCACAGACCCCCACCCATGCCATTGCCTGCCCCCTTGTCGCCCGCAAACACACACATATACACACACAGACATATAAACACATATACATATACACATGCAGGCATATATACACACACATATGTGTACATATATATAAACACAGGCATATACACATACACATACGCATACATATATACACACACATACACATATACACACACAAAAAAAAAGAAAGGAGAAGCAGGAGGAAGAAGAAGATGGGAAGGAAAAAAGAAAATAAAGAAAGAAAAGAAAAAAAGGGGAAAATAAAATAAAATAAAATATAAAATATAGAAAAAAAAGGTTTCGGCTATGTGTGAAGGAGAAGCAGGAGGAAGAAGAAGATGGGAAGGAAAAAATAAAATAAAGAAAGAAAAAAAAGGAAAAAGAAAATAAAATAAAAAAATATAAAATATGGAAACAAAAAAAAAAAAGGAGAAAATGGGGGGAGGGGGGGGGAATGGCATTGTTGATGGGTGGGTTTTGGCTCAAGGGAGGCAGGCAAAGAGACGACGCGGGTGTGAGCGTTTGCTGGGTTTCTCCTCCAGATTGATTGATGTTAAAATAATTATTTTTGAATTATTTAAACCTTAGGTTGGTATTGTTTTGAAATTATTGATGGGTGGGTTTTGTTGGCCGGGCCCCTTCTCGTTGTTTTTGTTTTCATTTTTTGTAAAAATATTTTTAGATAAAATATTTTAGAAAAATATTTAAAGTTAGAAACATTAATTGATATTTAAAGTTTAAAGTAAGATTAAAAACATTAGAATTTTAAATTTTTTTAGATAATATTACCTTAATCGATATTTAAAATTAGAAACATTACACTTATAATTTGTGTCTATTTACGTATGTCTGTTAATAAAATAAAATTATAATTATAATTTGTGTCTACTCGACCACTATAAAATAAAGAGTGTCATAGATTACGATTTTTTTTTTTAATTTTTCTTAAAGAGTATCATTCTAAATATTCTAATTTTAAAAGCATTTAATACTTAATTTTTAAGTATTCTAAATATCAACAGTGTAAGTTTTGAAATATCATGTAAGTTTTAAATAAAAAAATACCAACAGTGTAAGTTTTAATGTATAAGAATTTGATATTTAGAATTTGACATGGATGATCTAAAAGAAATAAAAATATCTTTTTAAATCATTGATGATCAAATGTTGTTTTTAGTGTAAAATTTTATTCAAAGTATGAACCTTAATTAAAATTTAATATTTTTGTCTTTAGGTGTTGAATTTTTTATATTTAAATAAATGTGAAATTGGTTAATATATGCTATTAGAGTTACTTAAAGATGAAAATATTCAAAAATAATTTATTTTTTTAATTCTATTTTTATTTATTAATTCTATTTTTTAAATTTTTTAAAATTAAAATAATATAAAAAATCAAAAAGTTCCTCACCACGCATGGTCGGAGAACCCAAGGTTTGGGAACACAAGGGTTCCAAACCACTCACGGTTGGGAACCTAAGGTTCTCCAACCCTGAACCAAGGTCCCCCCTGGTTGATGGCCGCAACCATGGAGACCAGCGACAGCTGGTATGTATTGTTTGATATTTTAATTTAATTTATTCAAATTATAGAGCACTTACTAATATGTTTTATTATATAGATTTAATATTTTTTTTATTATAAAATGTTAACAAATATACAATAACTTTAATTTTTATTTTTTGTTCAATGTTTATAATTTTTTTTTTTACTTGCTCTTTTATTTTGATTTGCAATATTAGTAAACATTATAAATCTTATATGTTTGAGTTTTGTAGAGTGTTTAATACAAGCAAAATTATTACAATATAATACGTATAAATTATAATTATATTTTAATCTTAATATTATTTATACCGTACCTTTAGGCACGAATATAGGCTAGTATTTTACATTATATAAGAGATAGAATAATGACAATATTTGTATGTTCTAATATCTATATATATATTATAACAAAACAGCCGTTAATTTTTTTCCCACCCATTTTCAGTTACTATTTTGATATTTCATTATATTTTTTTAATTTTTTTCTTACTCGAAATGAAATTTTTATAAGTCATTAATTAAGTCTACATTTATGAAAAACATGTAGTTCTTGGAATATGTAAATTGTTTTTTTCATGATTGAATGGTGTTTTGGAGAATGTGTAAGCATGCTGGTATATGAAAAGCCAAAATAAATATTATTAATTTATCCACATTATTAATTTTTAAATATTAACATAAAATTTTAATTAAAATAAATTACAAAAAATGAGACTTTTTTAAATCGGGAGAAATCTTGATATATTAGATAATACCGTCAAATACCGACTGCCAAGTAAATTTTTTTTTTTATTTATATATAGTTTAATTATTTTAAATTTATTTTTTTATAATTTTAAATGTTATAATTTTATATATAACTTAAATATTATAATTTTATTTTTTAACTTTATTTTTTTTGTTATTTTTTTAAAAATGTGACCTGTCTTAAATGTGATAATTGAGTGCTAGGAGGAATATGTAAAGTCATGTATGGATAATCAACTTTAAAATTTTGATTATTATTATTTATATAATTAATTAATTATTTAAATTATCTTTATTTTATATATAGTTTAATTAATTTAAATTAATTTTTTTATAATTTTAAATATTATAATTTTATATATAACTTAAATGTTATAATTTTATTTTTTAAGTTTTTTTTTTTTTTGCTTCCTTAAAAATTTGACCAGTATTAAATGTGGTAATTAATTGTTAGAAGGAATATGTAAAGTTATGTATGGATAATCAATTTTGAAAATTTGATTATTATTATTTATATAATTAATTGGTTATTTAAATTATCTTTATTTTACATACAATTTAATTAATTTAAATTTATTTTTTATAATTTTAAATGTCATAATTTTATTTTTCAACTTAATTGATTATTGTAATTTATTTAATTCTCATTTTTCTCCTTAGTCTACTCTGAAGATATGCTATATGTTGGATTTAGAGAAATTAATTGCAAATTAAATTTGTGTTTTGAAAATTATGTTAACTAAGTAAGATTCGAATTGTGTGGAAAAACGTGGAAAAAAAGAGAAATTTAATGGTGGCATGTAATTTGATAAATTAAGAGAAATAGGAGAATTTGAAGAAAGATAAATTAATAAAAGAAAGTAAATATTTCTCTCTTCTTCCTCTCCATTCTCGTTCAACCATTCCATTTCCTCTCTTCTCCTTTCTCGATTCTTCTTCTCAAATTTTCTCTTCTTCTTTACTTTTATTTAGTAAAATTTAACCGTATTTTTTTACTCAGTTTAGTCTTTTGGTGTAACATAGCATCACTATTCTGTCAAGTGAGTGATGTGAATGCAACTAAGAAAAATTAGGCCTTGAGGGTTTGTATGGTAAGCACATATGAGACAAATACATGTGAAAATCCAAAAAAAAAAAAAACATCTACCATTGAATGCATATTTCAGAATAAATAGGTTGGTTATCGTTTATTTCTTTTTTTTTCCTGTTATTATGTAATTTTTTTATTTTTTACGCATTATTTATTGTATTATATGTTAATTTAAGTTTATTTTTTACATGATTTCAGGATAGAGTTATGTACTTTTAATTGTTCGTCTACCCTTGAATGCATATAAGGAAATCTTTCAAAATATGTAATCATTTTGTTGTATTTTCATGATTGTAACATAATTATTTTATTTATTTTTTACTTCTTTATTGTGATTTTTATTTATTATAATAATTAAATTATATAACTTTCACTTTAATAATAATTTTTTTTTTTTACTATAACCATGCATCGCATGGGTGAACCACTAGTTTATATATATATACATATATCTATATATAGTAATTCTATTATTTTGACTAACTTTTGGTCAAGGCGGCTACTCAACCCGAGTGGGTTCAGAAATTTTGTTGATTATTATAATATAATTTATTTTGTTGTTTACTATCACATAATAATTTATTATTAAATTACAATTATCATTTAAGGCCCACGAGATACCCCGGTTAAATGGAATTATATAAACTTTTGGTATATTCAATGGTCAAATTTGTATTTTTATTCGTGTATTTTTATATCTTTTTTATATGATTATTTAAAATTTTTATTATTTTAATTACACTTATATACTTGTATTTTTGAATCAATATAATTTTTATACTTTGACTTTTTTTGTGTAGTAACTCAAATTTTTTATTATTTCAATTACACCGTTATATTTGTATTTTTTAACATTAAATTTTAATTTTTTAAAAAATAATTAAATCAATTCATTTCACTTTATCTTTTTTTACATATTAAAATATAAGAATTAAATTAACTTAAAAATATAAATATATGAGTATAATCGAAATAACAAAAAAATTGAATTATTATAAGAAAAAAATAAAAATATATGAGTTAAATTGATTCAAAAATTAAGATTTAAAAATGTAATTAAAATAATAAAAAATTTAAACCATCACAAAAAAAATAAAAATATATAAATAAAAATATGAGTTTGGTATGTATTAAATAGAATATATAATAAGGGTGGCCCTATGTGACGTCACAGGAAGACGAGAGGATGACGTAAGTACGCGAGTGAAAGATGATAATTGGTGGGGAGGGCCCCACAAAGATTGGCTCTTATCTAGACAGAATATTCCCACGCTGATTGAACGACCCGACTTTCAAATTAGTATTCAGCTTTCTTTATTATTCTTCATAATGCTTAGCTTTCTCCACTGACGGCCAGCGAAGAAAGATAGGCCAATTCAAACACTCGGCTTTGACATAATAATCAAACTATCTCTACAGGAAGAGGAAGAAATTTTTAGGGAAAACTGTGTCTTTGCTAGTTTGTCATTTTCAGCTTTTTCCAAGCAATCATGATGCAAAATGATAAGTTACCCAAATACAATAATAATAATAATAATAATAATAAATTTATAATTAAAAAATTATCTTTCAAATTTTAGAGAGCTTGTAAAATATAAGTAGTTGGAGTCGCTGATTGTTTTTTTCTTTTTATAAATACTTTGATATTTTTAGTTAAAAATTATAAGAGAATTTAAAAAGTTATTATTGTGTTTTTAGCATGCTTGGAGAGAAAGAAGAAGACACCTCCTATTTGTAGATATGAAAATTGACAGATGATAGAAGCCCCCCTTTTTTTTAGGATAACTAACGTGTTCCGAGTGGAATATGATTTAGAGGGGTTATTTGAGAGACTCAAATCTTTTGGAGAAATCTTCTATTTTAGCCCCCAAAAACAAGCTCACTAAAAGATCTTTCGGGGACCTCTTTCGTCGAGAAGGTCTGTTAGGCCCTCTTTTGAGGGCGAAGTGTTACTCATCTTTTTTACAAAGTTCTATTACTTTTTTATAATAAAATCGTATAATTTTGCCTATATTAATATACTAATGAGCAAAAATGAATAATGATCATGTAAGAAAAAAATGTTAAAATCGAAATTTTAAATGAGATCAAAAAAAGATCCATAAAATTGAATTGTAAAATTTTAGAGATAATTAAAAATATATTTTAATCTATATAAATATAAGTTTATACTGACAATTTTATAAAAAAATAAAATAATATTACTTAATAATATGATTATTTCAACCGTATTTATTATTATGAATGAAATGCATATTAACTATTTTAAAATAGTTTTATCTATTAATTTTAAAAATACTAAATAATATAAAATTTCTAAATATTAAGTCCATTTATAATCATTCATTCATCCATGATAAAAATTTTGAATATTAATTCTCATAAATCATATGAGTCATAATATAATATAAACGAAATTAAAATTATAAATCATAAAAAATTGAAAAAAAAAAGAAAAAAAACAAACAAACATGTATATATACCCTTTTAAATTGAATCAATGGTGGCACCAAACAATTGGAGCTATGAATCGATTTGTGTTGTACGAAAACAACAACATCGAATAGGTGAGCACAAAAGCGTCAATTCGTATTTGTGAATCGATGACGGCTTAGCTGGCAATTTATGTTTGTGAATCAACAATAGTATCGAGAAATCGAAGTTATGAATCGATAGCAACACTAAGCACTACACAACCATGCAACTTGAGAAACGATGAAAGACTGTGACAAAAGTGTTTGAGAGAGATAAAGGTTTGCAGAGGCAGATGGCATCCCTCGAATCAAAACTAATACTATGTTGCCTAGAGATAGAATTTTTTCAGTCTAGACCCTTCTATGCATTAAACATAAAAATCAATAAAATTGCTATCCAACTTGGAATTTTACCAATTTTACTGAGTTAAATCAAAATTTACTCTAATTCTACTATAATTTAGATTTGATTTAAGTATTGAATTGTCATAAAATCGTAAAAGTTGAATAAAAAATTTGACAACTATGATAAGAACTAATTATATTTTGATTACATCATTTGCCACCATAATTATAATACACAATTCATTCGTGATTAAGGGTTCGTGTTAAAAATAATTCAATTTTACATTCTTGTAGCCCATAAATAATGGGCAACTCTTATTTTTAACAAAACTCTTTTAAAGACAAAATCATATAACCAATCCACAATACAAACTTTTAAATTAAAATAAACAATATCTCCTAAACAACAACATTTCCATATTTATTTTAAGTGCATCTATTGTGTTTATCGGTTTTCTAGGCAGTTGGCAAACCTAACTTCACCTCCTCTCATTAATCTCTTTCTTCAGTAGAGTCAAAGACATCTCAATCGCAGCAGGCAGCAGAGGGGCCTAGTCAACTTTTACTTGGACTAGAAACACCCATCTTCTTCATGATGTGACCCCACCACCACACGTTTTATTTCTCATTTCAAACTCTATGTTCGGACTTG
Source organism: Diospyros lotus (assembly GCF_014633365.1). NCBI lineage: Eukaryota > Viridiplantae > Streptophyta > Magnoliopsida > Ericales > Ebenaceae > Diospyros > Diospyros lotus. The sequence continues at coordinate 30,891,022 of NC_068346.1, forward strand.
ATGAAGCTTAAATATGTCCACACGTGGGTTTTTCTTGGTCAATGTATTTGAGTTGATCTAAACATTCTTAGAATTCAATTATTTGGATTTATTATTTTTTTATTATTATCATTCGAATGCAATAATAAATTTACTAACTAAAAATATTATCGTCAAATTGTTTGACACTTGTAAAGAAAAGAACGATCAAAGAGTGCAAGAAAATACTTTTGTGTACACTCTGATACTTAATTTAGATACTAAAGTTGTAATGCTCCAAGAGTTTAGAAAATGATAATATATATTGAGGATAAGTAAGAAATGAAGCAATACTAGCTGGATACTTTTTGGGCTGAATATAGATAAAGAACTTTTGGGTTAAACATGCTTGTGCCGGAGAAATTTAAGAATGGGTGATCTCCTGGGAAATTCGCGTAGACCCATCAAGATAAGTTATTCCGATTTTTCCTATTTTTCGATGCAGGATGTTACAGAAATTTTGAAAGTTATATTAAAATTAATATTAGAAACATAACTCTTAAAAAATGAAAACATATCTATTTACGAAGGAATATAATTTTTTTAAAAATTTATTAAAATTAGGATTCTTACGAATTATATTTATCTTAATATTTCATGATCATAATAAAATTATAATTTTTATAAATAATATTTATTCTTTATACTAAATTGTAAGGATTTTCAGATTTCGAACTTATCATATATACTTTTTGTGCGGGACCCTCTCCATCAAGGAAAATTATACCCTTTCTGGTCAAAAAGTTACGTTCATTTTTAATTTATTTTTAAATTTTAATAGACTTTTGACTATGTGGCATCATTTATAATAAAAGGAAAAATTCTTTTAGATAGGATTCGTTGAGTCTTTCCATTGTTGTCCAATGAATTTGGTGCAATGAATGACCCAGAGGATGCATTTTGCTCGGATTATAATATTAAAACATTATTTTTTTAAATACAAAATAAGAATCGTGTTATTTTTTAAAATAAAATCAATGCACCAAAATATTATTTTTTAAATAATTAATATACAAATTCAAGAATGTTATACTAAGTGTCATTTCTAAGTAGAAAAGTAATTTTAATTTTATATTTTGAATATTTATTTTGAAATTACTGAAAACGTGTTCTTGTCTGTAGTATTTTTTATATTTTAAAAATTTTAAGTGTATTTGTGATAAAAATAGGTAAAATAATTTTTTATTATTTTAAGTTTCTTTACAAAAAAAAATTTCTTATTTTTAAAAATACATTTTTAAAAATATGAAACTAAATATATTTTTACTATTTTAAAAAATTGAAAACAATATGAAAACAACAAAGAGAACATACTCTAACATTTTTATTTCTTTTTGTTTCACAAAATTGAATGCAATAAAATTTATTGGGAAATAAAATATTTAGCAACATTTTTTGGAGCCCATAATAAAATTTAACCTACCCTAAACTACTAATTAGTAATTACACAATTAATATATTTTATTCGAATAAATTTATATTCACGATTTAAATAATTTTACAATAATTTAATAACAAATGAACATGACATTATCGAAAGCAAAATATTGAAAAGCAATAACTGCAATAATTTAAATTGTTACAATACATTAACTAATAAAAATACTACATTGGTCTATTGGCCGCCAGAGTGAGAGAAAAGAGATGTCATGACTAGATTAGATTTTAAGGTTGTATGAATATGTTTAATTTAGACTTTATTTTGAATTTGTGACTGATAATATGCAATTAAATAAAATAATATGGATATGGATATACATATTAGATTAACATTTTTTATCTAGATTAGATCTCCAGTTTAATTGATACATTTTTATTGAAAAATGAGGAGATGCGTATGTATAGATTTTCAATGAAAATATGTCAGCTAGAATTTTCAATCTAGATAAATTGTCAGGGCCCGCTCCCAAATTTTTTCGCTAGCACAGGAAGTCTGAGAGAAAGTCTATTCAAGATGGATACAGATACTCAAAATTTTCAAGAAATTTCTTTTCCAAATTTGCTCACTAACAATAGGAGTTAGAATAAATTATATAACATTCATTACATAATCATTTTGGGCTTACCGCTCATACATTTTAAAAATAAAAGGGCATTAAGGCTTTAAAAATAAAATAAACCCTCTATTTCTTGCGCTCAAGATGCACCTATGAATTATTAAGGCCAAGACATCTCTGTACATATCTAACTAGAACTCGTCCCATAAATATCTATCTTCCATTACCTGAAATGACAAAAGAAACAACGTGAGCCACAAGGCTCAGCAAGTATATAGCAAAGGAAGTATCCATAGAACGATATATGGAGGCATGAATAACTCAGAGCCAACGAAAATCATTACCCAACATCTAGACACCCATTAGGTTCGTGCCTTCTAGACTGGACAACAACACATCTTCAAAGAAATACACTTCCTTATGCTTTATCAAAACCCATATTTCAAAGTGAGCCATAAGGTTCGACAGGTAAACATATATAATACTGGAAGCACGAATGAAGGGATGAATAACAAAATAGAGTACACCCAACTCCCCAATACAATTTAAACCATTATTCAATTCCCATTAATAACACTATTCCATAAGCAAACATATATTACAACAAATGGGGCAATAGAGTTGAGGCATGGATAAATCCAAGTGGAATAGACCCGACTTCCCAAGTATGAGTAGCATTTCCCATTAGTTTCCATCATTAAACTCATTCCCATGCCATTGCCATTATGCATTTTTTTTACCATTTCATTTCTCATGAATGCATAGATCTCCATACATCATATTGGCTCACACAGCCTTTCATATATATGGATCACATTGGCTCTCAAAGCCCTTTATCCATATGCATGAATGTATACATATATATATATATATAAAATCAATTTGCCACTCATTAGCTTGAGCATGGCCTATCGAGTTTATGGCCACCTCACCCGCGTCAGTCACTCTTTAGGATATCCTTTTATTTCCTCATTTGCGGAACATAGCCGCTGCGCCAAAATAATAGTAATAGGGGCACAAATTATAATGGCATGTAATGCTCATGGGATCTCACATAAGTATAACATACATGCTCCATTATAGAAATGTACACATCATGCACATTTAAATACGTCAATAACATATTCACTCATGAGCCCATACATGCACATATGCATATCTTCAATCACATCCTAGCATTTTGGAGAGTTGAGGGATGCTAGAAGAAGCAATTAATAGCAACTTAGATAAACAATCATGCTTAATTTGGATTGAGGAAAGCCTTGACCAATTTAAATTATAACCAAAATATATGATATTATATATCAAATCAAATCCCTCAAAGTCTAGTTTATAACGCTTCAAATGGATCACAATTCCAAGTTTTACATAAAACTTTATGGTTAAAATAGTGCAACATGCTCAGTGTTGAAAAAGAAGTTCACTAATTGACTTTTAGGGAGGCAATAGTCGACTTTTGGGGAGGCAATAGTCGACTTTTGATGAGTCAACTAATCAACCCCCATTAGTTGACTGGGCCGAGGCTAACACCAAAAATCTGAGAAACCAGGCTTTTGATGAGTCGACTAAGTGCCAAAAATAGTCGACTTAACGCACACAGAACACACGAAATAGACCCAAAACACCCTCAAAACAAACACCACTAGCTTCCTAACCCACAAATGTCATTCCTTGAATGAAAAATGGGGTGAACAAGCCCCAACGAGACTATCACAAAGACCCGACACAAGCTTTTACATAACATACAGTTCAAAGAAAATATATAACTGATACCAAAAATAATTTTTTATTAATGAGAGGACCAAGAACCATGAAACATTACAACATTACAATGAAAAATAAGGGAAGCTTGCACACATAAAATAAGAGTGCAAGAATAACTTGCCTTGAAAGATGCTTAAACAGAAGAAAAGAAAAAGCCTCCTCAGCTGCAACCTTAAAGCTCTCAGAAACAAGAGAAATATAGAAGAAGAAGAAGAAGAAGAAGGAAAAGGAAGCCACGAGAGAGAGAGAGATTTGGAAAATGAGGAAATCAAAATTAAACAAGGCATGGAGAGGTGAGGGGGAGGGAATGGTCTGCCAACCACTCTCCCCTTTGCTTTTATCATAATACCCTCCACTACACACACACACACACCACTTAATATCTATGCCCCATTTGGACATTTCTCACCACTTACCATCTCTTTTCCATTTATTTAATTCCATCTCTTATTATTATACACATGGGCCTAAGCCCAAATCAAAAAGTCCACTCATATAAATACATGGGCCCAAGCCCAACTCATTTGCCCAATTAAATATAATGGCCCATTTCTATCATAAGCCCCAATGAACTTTACAACTTCACTTAATTTGATATGCAAAATTTTACACTTGGGCTTAACCCAATTTCAAAGCCCCAATTCATTAGAGATAGGCTTATTTTAGCTTCCCACAAATAATAATAACAGTTATAATTTATTCACAAAATTAATTTACATAAATTTGGCTCATAAAAATATTTTCCACATTTATTCTAATAAGGAAAAATTTCCAATGCTTGAAAATAAAATACCCATAACATCTAGGCTCGCTAACGGGTTGTTATAGTTTCTCCCCCCTTCAAGGAATTTGGTCCTCCAAATTCGAATCTAGTCATGCACACAACTTGGAAGGAGATGCCTCATCTCAACTCAACTCTTGGGCAGCCCTGCACAAACGGGAATGTTGCCACCAAATCTATACATACGGAATCAATCGACTCCTCAACACTTCCCATTTATAACGCTTAATGGCATTTCCTAGTGTGATACCTTGGTCTTGACCTCTATGGTCTAATAGCGATTCACATGCTGAGGATCCAACACATCCTTCCTTAATGTGAATACATGCAACACTTCAGGCACACCTGCCAAACCAGACTAACTTATACACCAAAGATCCAATTTACTCTAAAATCTCAAAGACTCAATGTAACAAGGACTAAGCTTCCATGAAATCACAATTCGCTATAAACCAATCTTGGGTATTTCCTTTTACCATGCACGATCTTTGACGGCAATTACAAGTCACGCCGTCTCCTATCCGAGTAATTCCTTCTGCCTATTTTGGGCCACCTTCATTCTAGCCTTAATAGCTCTGATCTTTTCTGAAGTATGCTTAATGATTTCAGGGCCCAATAGTGCCCTATCCCCCAACTCTTCCCAACAAATAGGTGACCTACACAACCTGCCATATAATGCCTCATAAGGCGACATTCCAATACCAGAGTGATAGCTATTGTTGGAGGCAAATTCCACCAATGGAAGGTGGTCATCCCAACTGCCATGAAAATCCAAGACACATGCCCGCAACATATCCTCCAACGTCTGTATAGTTCTCTCCGACTACCCATCTTCATGTGGGTGGAATGCAATGCTCCCCAAAAGCGCGAGGTAAATCAAGGGTCCCAATTCGATACAATACTCGTTGGAATGCCATGTAATCTAACAATCCCCTCTACATATATTATATCTTCGCCAAATGACCCAAGGGATAGATTTTTTTAATAGATAAGAAGTGGGCCAATTTCGTCAGCCAATCGACTATCACCCAAATAGCATCATTCCCTTTGCCGTTCTAGGCAACTTTGTTACAAAGTCCCTAGAAATATTATTACAGTACTTCTGCTTTGGAATGGGCAATAATTGCAATAGGCCAGCGGCTCCTGATGATCTTCTTTGTCGTGTTGGCAAACTATGCAACCCGAAACAGATTTAGTTATATCACGCTTCATGCCGTCCCACCAAAACTGTGGTCGGGGATTTTGATATCTCTTCGTTGCACCAGGATGGATGGTGTAATGGGACTTATGGGCTTAGACAAAATCTCTTGCCTAACCTTGGCATTATTAAGAATGCAAACCCGTCCCTAAAAGATCAACAAACCATCATTCCTTTAATTGAACCCCGCCGGCGCAAATCTCTCCAAATCTGCCATGATATGAGCTAGTCCTTCATCTCTAGGTTGCTGACCTTGAATTTGCTCAATCAAATCTGACTGCACCTTCATACACACACAATGCATAATGGGTTTTCCCTCATGAGAAGAGATAAACATCTCATATACAATATCCTCCAATGTCTTAATAATTTTTACAGTCTGCTTGGCAGCTGCAGATGAGACATAACACTAAACTTCAACCTGGACCCTAAGGTATAATGTCAGGCGTTATTCAGGCCCATAGATGTGGCCAATACCAAGGCCCATGCCATTCAACGCTCAGGTTTTGGAAACCTCTCTATCGAGGGTCTTTCCAAATAAGTTTAACCCATTTTCCAAGTCATTTAAGACAACAGAACATCGATGCTCAAAATCTCTCTTTAACAACCTACAACACACCTTGCTGTCTAAGAGACTCCTTATATCTGCAATGATCATAAATGGTGATCACTTCTCTACCATTCAGACCTTGGCAAAATTCACAAAAAGACTACTTCTTTTGATCGAAATTCGCATTTGCTACTCATAGCATACTTCTTGCGATTTCCCAACTTGGACAAGGTAATCCATAATTGCTCATGTCGAGTCTCTTCACTCGATGAGTATATCACCCATATCATTGACGAAAACTATAATACCAATTTTGAAATGACTACTTCCTCGACTCATCATTCAATGATACCATTTGGACCACATGACAATCTTGGAAAATGTCTCACCGCAACCACTATTCCCATAAGTCATCCACTTTTGGCAAGGTTCTTATTTTCTATGGTAACTTATTTCAGGCACCACTCTTCGTGCACGTCCTTACACTGCCACACTTCCTCATCTCTTCACAAATTGATCCCTGATCATCCAAGCGCTATTAATATATACTAATACCACGTATCGATTATGAATACACATACCCACACACATATATATATTGACCATGTTACTATTTTAATGGTTTTAGAAAACCACACTCAGCAAAAACACAGTCAACAAACAAAAGGAAACAGGCGACCGTTCGTGATCAGTCGATAGCTCATTACCATCAGTCAACAGTTGCTATGCTAAAATAGGCTCTCACCTTATTATTCTCTTCCCCTTAGCTTCCCATTAGCCTACAAAAACGCATTACATTTTTATATGGTCTAGCCTAGTCTAGGTTCGACATATATACGTACATGTGCGTTCGTATGGTAGCCCTTACTCTTTCTTTCCCCTCTAATTCACTATGCACATCCTTGTCTTAAACCCAAACAAAAAATTCAAGCAAGTAACGACATGTGTCTTTCATATAATTCCAACTTAGGTCCTCATTAATTTAGTTTTGTACTCGCCCAATCAACTCACTTATGAGTACTACATACTCCTTAGACTCTTACAATTTGCTACCGAAATATCCCTAACTCACATATTCCACATGAACACTGCCATAACTATTTACACCCCCAGTAATTGCAGTCGAACCTCACATATGTTATTACCATTAGCCCTTAACTATAGATTAATGGTAATTCAATCCTCAAGCCCTTCCCTCACATGGAGATATTCTTCCATTTTTAAGGCTTTGAAGAATCAAACACGAAAACTCATAAGTCATGTTTACTCCAATGCATACGGGTCTATAAAAAATGAAGTCTATTCAGTTTAATACCCTGCCAAGCATCTAAGACAATTTCACACCACAAATATTTATAAATAGTCCCCATTTGTGACAAAATAAAACTCCTTGTACATTTCACCATCATATATAATACATTTCACCCATACTTCATTTACTACATATTTACAATGCCAGCACTTACAACTTTAATAGTACAACATTTCTACTAAGTACTACTCTTCTTGTCCCCCTCAGCATGGGATGTGGCCTCATCTACTAGGCAAGCCAAACCTCCATCGCTGCCTATACTTGACTCAAGCTCGATGAGCTCTTCTCTTCGACCAGTTGGCTCCCATTTCACAGCCTCAAATGGAAATTTCCCAAAAACCACTATTTCCTCCTAGGAGTCACAAGCTGTAGTTTGACTTGGATCCCATACCTTCGCCTGTCGCTCTATAGCATAGAAAAAAACTTCATAGTGGAACCAGAGGTGCATATCTTGCATCAGTATCTGGGTAAGCTCTTTCCACGTTTCATTCATGAATTTTCTCACGAATAACACTTGTTTTTTCGATAGGCCCCACACATTCCAAATATACTCACTGATGGTAAAGTGGAAGACTGAATCCACCCGATGTAGATAGTCCAACACTTGCTCTATTTCTTGCTGTTTTCCTCCCCAGACTGTGAGTAATTCTTTTTCCCAACGATACCAAAGTAAATCTAGCTCCCCCAAACTTGGGTCCGGCAGTCCAGAACTCAATCCCCCAAGGTCCATGTAAAGGTGTTCTGGAGTCTGCAAACAAAGCAAAACATCAACCAAATTATCGAAATAAATCACTCCTCACCTAGGCACCGAATTTGGGGATATACGTCCCATTGCTAATACACCCTAAGCAAGCCATATCACATTACATACTTAGAGCACAATTTAAATTAAACCCCTTACTTCAGACTGCTAAACTTAGTCCTAACTCTACCTGACATTCCTATGTGTACAGAGACTTCTCTCGTCCCAACCTTTGCTCTGATACCAAGCTGTCAGGGCCCGTTCCTAGATTTTCTCGTTAGCATAAGAAGTCTAAGAGAAGGTCCATTCAAGATGGATACAGATACTCAAAATTTTCAAGAAATTTATTTTTTGAATTTGCTCACTAACAATAGGAGCTAGAATAAATTACATAACATTCATCACATCATCATCTTAGGCTTACCGCCCATATATTTTGAAAACAAAAGGGCACTAAGGCTTTAAAAATAAAATAAACCCTTTATTTCTTACCCTCAACATGCACCCATGAATCTTTGAGGCCGGGACATCTCTGTACACATCTAACCAGAAGTCGCCCCAAAAATATCTATCTTCCATTACCTTGAATGACAAAAGAAACAACGTGAGCCACAAGGCTCAGCAAGTATATAGCAAAGGAAGTATCCATAGAATGATATATGAAGGCATGAATAACTCAAACCCAACGAAAATCATTACCCAACATCTAAACACCCATTAGGTTCATGCCTTCTAGACTAGATAGCAACACATCCTCAAAGAAATACACTTCCTTATGCTTTATCAAAACCCATATTTTAAAGTGAGCCATAAGGCTCGACAAGTAAACATATATAATACCAGAAGCACGAATGAAGGGATGGATAACAAAATAGAGTACACCCGACTCTCCAATATAATTTAAACCCATCCTTGAATTCCCATTAATAGCACTATTCCATAAGCAAACATATATTACAACAAATGGGGCAATAGAGTTAAGGCATGGATAAATCCAAGTGGAATAGATCCAACTTCCCAAGTATGAGGAGCATTTCCCATTAGTTTCCATCATTAAACTCATTCCCATGCCATTGCCATTATGCATTTTTTCATCGTTTCATTTCTTATGAATACATAGATCTCTATACATCATATTGGCTCAAACAGCCTTTCATATACATGGATCACCTTGGTTCTCAAAGCCCTTTATCCATATGCATGAATGCATACATATATATAAAAAAATCAATTTGCCACTCATTGGTTTGAGCATCGCCTACCGGGTTTATGGCCACCTCACTCGCATCAGGCGCTCTTTAGGATATTCTTTTCTTTTCCCATTTGCGGAACATAGCCACCGAGCCAAAATAATAGTAATAGGGGAACAAATTATAATGCCATGCAATGCACATGGGATCTCACATAGGTATAACATACATGCTCCATTATAGAAATGTACACACCATGCACATTTAAATGCATCAAAAACATATTAACTCATGAGCCCATGAATGCACATATGCATATCTTCAATCACATCCTAGCATTTTGGGGAGTTGACGGATGCAAGAAGAAGCAATTAATGGCAACTTAGATAAACAATCATGCTTAATTTGGATTGAGGAAAGCCTTGACCAATTCAAATCATAAAAAAAATATATGATATTATATATAAAATCAAATCCCTCGAAGTCTAATTTATAACGCTTCAAACGGACTGCAATTCTGAGTTTTACATCAAAAGTTATGGTCAAAATAACGCAACATGCGCAGTGTTGAAAAAAAGTTGATTAGTCAACTTTTGGGGAGGCAATAGTCGAATTTTGATTAATCGACTGATCAACCCCCATTAGTCGACTGGGCTGAGGCTGACACCAAAAATATGAGAAAACAAGCCTCTGATGAGTCGACTAAGCCCCAAAAATAGTCGACTTAATGCACATAGAACACATGAAATGGACCCAAAACACCCCAAAACAAACACCACTAGCTTCCTAATCCACAAAAGTCATTCCTTGAATGAAAAATGGGGTGAACAAGCCCCAACGAGACTATCACAACACTACAAAAAAATTAATTTTTAGCGGCGATTTTGACAATTAATAGTGGTTTTTAACAACCGCTGGTATAACTGTTGCTAAGTAATATTTTTAGGTGCAATTTTTTAAATTTAGCGGCTGTTTTTAAAACCGCTATAAAAAGTAATTGAATTTAATATTAAATTTAATTATCAAAAAATAATTTAACGGCAATTTTGTTAATTTTTTGCGATAGTTTTGAAACCACTGTTGTTTCCCTCACGCAGGCCAAAAGCACACGCACACCAGGCCCCGCCCTTGCACGCCCGAATGTCAACCCTCAGGTCCGCCTGCCCCATCGAGCCTGCTGGAATTTATTCCAGCAAATACATTGTAAAGATCTAGAAAAAAATGAAAAAATAAAAGAAAATATAAAAGAAAAGGGGGAGGCACACGGGCAACCCCCCCGATATCGGATCTCTCTCTCTCTCGGATTCTTGTCGAATCCTCGCGATCCGGCCATTTGATCTTCGGTCTGACTTCACTTCCATGAATTAAGATCCCTCGATCTATAAGAAGGTAAGCGTTTTGGTTTAATCTTGATGGGTTTGTTTGCTATTTTGGGGCAGTGTGTGTATTGGGGCGCGATGTGGGTTTTGGCCTGTTGTTTAAGGTCAAATCTATGAAGATCCGACCGTTGAATTTCGTTGGTTTTCGGATATGTTGGTTGGATTTCTTGAAGGTGTCGAATAGCGGTCTCCAATCGTCGGAAATCGCCGATCACATTGGCCGGCAATGATTGGCAGTGAGCTTTATTTTTTGGCTGAAAACTAAACCCTAGATCTACGAAAATCTAGCCATCCGATCTTTCTCATTTTTGGGTATGTTGGTCCCTTTGGTGCTGCGCACCTTGTGGTAGCCTCTGATCATTGAAAAAATGGCTGACGGTCGGCGGTTGGCGATGGCTAGAATTCGTCCTTGCTTGGCCGAAAATTAATTTTTAGATTTGTAAAGATTCAGTCATCCGATGGTTCTTATTTTGAGATATCTTGATGTTCGTGGAGAGGGCTTCGAATAGGTATGCTGGTCGGTCGTTTTTCGCGACCGACAGTGGTCGCCGATTATGACAAAATATCGGGAAGAAAGAAAAAGAAAGAAAAGAAAAGAAAAAAAAAGAAAAAGAAGAGAAGAAAAGAAAAGAAAAAAAAAAGAAAGAAAGAAGAAAAATAGGGCTTTTGGGGTTAGGCAGGTTGGGTTAGGTTTTAGCCTACGATGGTGGGGCCCAATTTTGTTTTAGGATGGCCCAATGTGTTGGGCATGGCTTGACCCAGTTGTAGCAGCCATTGGGCTGGCCCACTCAACTTATTCTCCCTTCTTGTCGCTTGTCCGTGAACTTAGAATGACTTGGTTAGGTTGGTCTTACTCAGGATATCGACGTCGGTCTAATTTGGGTTCTCCTTAGGTCTCTTAGAATTGGCGATGTGACTGGTGAGTCACTTTGTTGATCAGAGTCCTAAAGACGAAGCTCTATTAAATGACTCTAGGTCGAGCAAGACTGACCCCGAGTGTGTCCTAGGCTAGCCTATGATGATGACATGGGTTTATCCCGAATCTTGATTTCTGATGGATTCATTTTATTCTGAGGCTAGTACATTGCAAATCATTCTTTTAAGCCATTTATTAAATTATTAATTAATTAATTATTATGTTTTTAAAAATTTATCAATTTAGTTATAAATATAAATATATATGTATTTTGAAAAAGATAAACTTTAAAAATATTATCTATATTAAAAGAAAACTAGTTTATGGAGAATATAGAAATATATATATATTATTTTATTGTAGCCTATAAGTGGGTGTGTAGTTCCACTATACACTTACGCGTAGCATGCAAGGCTAGGAATGATGACGTAATCGATGGCTAATCTTGACAAATTCTGTGGCGCCAAATTCGAATATTGTGCGGGCTAAGGTATAAAATAACTGATTCAGGGTGTTAAGAAATGGTTATGATTTTCTATAATTCTCATTACGTCGTTACTTTTATTACCCAAATGACCACCCCATTCTATTTATTGTAGGCTTGGATTCCCTGGATTTTGCTCGATCTTCTTCCCAGACTCGGACTTGAGTTATCATTTCCCAGGCGAGTAGATAAGATATGTTATGCTTACCTTATTTTGTGCATATATATATATATTGTTCCATGCATAACTTGTATATGATTTTTATATACGAATCACAGAAAAACGCTTTTAAATGTTGCTAAATTGCATGAAATATTTTCATCCTACTAGGAGAGACATAAGTAGAAAGATACGCTAACTGATTTCTTGTGTTTGAGTATGTGAAATATTGAATGATATGGTGCATTTTGGGCACCACATGAAATGATAAATGGTTATGATCTGTGCACTAAGTAGGGTATCATTTGCATTATTATTAGAGGACTATCCAGTAGATTCCCTGGTGACTCATAGCAGGAAAAGATCATGGTACTATGAGGCTTGGCATGCTAAGGCCATGAGAGACACGGATAGTATGTTTCAGCACTGCTATCACATGGACTATGATGGTATTATAGTGTGATGATGATGTATGTGCCAGTATATGTACTTATGTGCATGTGTGTATAGGAGTTAGGCCAATTGCTACTAGTGTGTCCTCAGATTAAGTGCATGCATCGCATATAAAAAGTATAGGAGACTTAGGTAATTAGGTGAGAAACTTATGGGGGTTGTCTCTAGGCATCTATTTTTCCTACACTATGTTTTCCTTTGAATCTCAAATTATTTAAACGTATGGCACATATTCTCATCGTTCATATTATTATTATGTTATTATACCCATGATGTTCATCCTAGCATTTTTATTGCATACTCTCCTAGTGGGCATGACATACCTTATACTCACAAGTCCATAAGACTCGCCCCTTTTGTTTTTTAAATATTTCAAGAGATTCTCCTTTTGAATATTAGTCCAGCTGATCTTCTGGTATGATGTCAGACCCCCTTTTTGATTCCTGATGTGATATAGGATGCTCTATGGAGACATACATGTATTGTGGAGTCTATTCTTTTGTACTTTATTTTTGTGGTACACAATCATGCCAAAAGCCTGAGATATGGGACTGTATATGTATTTATCACAGTAGGATGATGGAAATTTTTTTTGTGTAGCTGTCGTATATGAGATGTTGAAATATTTTTGTGGAAAATTGACATGGTATTTTACTCCATGTTTTTATGTTTTGTCAGTAGTATTAATGCTTTTAGCAAATCGAGCTAGAGAAGAGACTTACTAATCCACGGTGGGGTTGTTAGGCCTAGGGATTAGTGCCAATCATGACTTATTAGAAATTGGGTCGTGACAGATTGGTATCAGAGCCTAGGTTACTATTGAGTTAGGCTTGTATCTTTCAGTTCCATTCGATTCTCTAGTCTTGTCTAAGGTCTTGTCTCATTGAGTCCCACAAAGCTATTCTTAGCTGGGTTTTAGATCGTGATGTGAGCCATGGCACATTATTGATCTAGCTTTTGCTAAGGATGTTAGAGTCTAGTATCTTTTGGTCTTTTGCTTTTAAATTCTATTGTTACTCTTATTGACTTAACACTATGATGACAGGGACGATGCCTCCTCGCTCTCGGATAACATCTAGGCAAACCGATTCCTTAGGGGGTGATCAGGCTCCTCAGCCTTCACCTACTAGCGGTAACACAGTCATCAGAGGCTGTGGACGAGGTCGTGGCGGACGACGTGGCCGAGGCTGAGGTAGAGGCCAGGGCCGTGGTTCAAGTCGTAGTGGAGTTAACTTCGATGGTAGTACTCCGACGCGAGACAGAGGCCAACTGATTATTAACTCTTTGGCAAATATCACAGTATTGTTAATGAACATAGTTAATTCTCAAAGACAGCCAGAGGCACCAGGAAGTGTGGGCCTAGATACTAGGGTTGGTGGCAGCACTGGAGATAGCACTAAGGACGGCACTAGTGGCGGCACTGGCAACGGTGTTATGGCTGGTGGCACCAGAGACACATTAGTGGTGGCACTGCAGGTGTTGCCCTCTGCACTGGTGATACGAGCGAGGCTAGGGGACAGCTTCTAGTGGACCCTGAGGCCGTTGGAGTAGATTATGAGTTTGAGAGGTTCATGGGTCTGGAACCGCCCCATTTTAGAGGTGCGAGGGACAAGGCTAAAGAGTTCTTGGATCAGTTAGATAAATTGAAAAGAGATTCTCGCATTCATGGGTACCGGATGGTGGAACTCACCTCTTTCTGTCTTCATGGTGAGGCGAGCGCTTGGTACGATATGCTAAGGAGATGACGGGGTGATCCCCCATTAAGATGGGCTGAGTTTAAGAGGCTCTTTTTGGCTAAGTATGTCTCTAGCACGATGAGATTTCAGAGAGCCTAGCAGTTTGAGGCCCTAAGACAGACCCCGGATATGAGCATCGAGCGATATGATGCATTGTTCACTAAGCCTTCATAATATGCACCTGCTTTGTTTCCTACAGAGTAGGACATGATTACCCACTTCGAATCTTGTCTGATTGAGCCGTGGTTCAGGAGCTTGCACGCCTCCTGTTTTGGGACTTATGAGGAGGCAGTTGATAGTGCCTTAGCCCTTGAGGCACATGCAGCAGAGGAGAGGGCAGCTAGAGATTTGAAAAGGGCTAGAGGGGATAGTGGTACTTCATTCTCCTCTAGGAAGAAGGAGAAGGGCTTGACGAGTTCGCAGTCATTGACAGTAGTGCCACCATTTCCACCATTGCCTGCGCCCCCTCCCCAGAGACAGTAGCAGCCACAACAGTGGCAACAAAGACAATAAGAGAGGCTCCAATGTCCGATATGTAAGAAGCGACACTCAGGGGTGTGCAGGTATGTGAAGGCTCTAGTTGCATGATTTAGGTGTGGATAGTCAGTTCACATATAAAGGGATTACCCATAGCTAGGGCGAGGCCCTCAAGGACGGCATACTTCAGCCCAACAACTAGCACCTAGAGCTCAGAGTAGTGCTCCCCAATCTCGAGGGGGACATGGCCTACAGAGTCAGCCGAGGGTTTACCATATGACAATTTAGGATGCCTAGGCATCCAATTAGGTGGTGACAGGTACGGTCCATATTTGTGATCACGGTGCACACATGCTATTCAATCTCAGGGCGACGCATTCATTTGTATCTCAGCAGTTTGCTCCTTAGTCAAGCCCATGTTAGTGGGGACTCCTGTGGGTGATGCCCTACAGGTAGAGAGAGAGTATCGGGCTTGTGTTGTTTCTCTCGTGGGTAGGGATACGTTAGCAGACCTCATCTTACTTGGTCCTATGGAATTTGACACCATTTTAGGTATGGATTGGTTAGCTTCGTGCCACGCTAGCCTAGACTGTCCTAAAAAACGCGTTTACTTTGATCTTTCAAGTGAGGATTTGTTTTATATCCAGGGAGATAGGACTCGAGGGGCTAGCATGCTGATATCAGCTATAAAGGCACAACGTATGTTGAGCAGAGGTTGTGAGGGGTTCTTGGCAGCTGTGAGAGAGTGTGAGCGATCGTTGGGGAGGTCAGTGGAGTCCCGGTGGTGTGTGAGTTCCCAGATGTTTTTCCTGATGAGCTTCTAGGACTACCACCCGATCGAGAGATTGAGTTTTGTATCGACCTAATACCGGAGGTTTAACCTATTTCGATACCCCCTGTATATGATGGCCCCAGCGAAATTGAAGGAGTTAAAGGATCAATTACAAGAACTCTTAGTAAGGTCCTTATTAGGCCTAACACGTCGCCATGGGGTGCGCCGATACTATTTGTGAGGAAGAACGATGGGAGTTTGAGACTTTGCATCGATTATCGACAATTAAACAAAGTTACTATTCATAACCAATATCCGTTGCCACGCATTGATGACCTATTTGATCAGTTGCAAGGTGCGAGGCGATTTTCTAAGATTGACTTGAGATCAGGATACCATCAATTGAGGATTAGGAATCAAGACATTCCCAAGACTAACTTTCACACTCGATATGGACATTACGAATTTTTGGTGATGTCCTTTGGGTTGACGAATGCCCCGGCAGCATTCATGGACTTGATGAACAAGGTATTTTGACCCTTCGTGGATCGATTCGTTATCGTGTTCACAGACAACATATTAGTGTACTCGAGGAGTGATGTTGAGCATGAGCACCATCTTAGGACGGTTTTGCAAGCCTTTCGTGAGCATGAGCTATATGCCAAGTTTTCAAAGTGTGAGTTTTGGCTAAAGAGTGTTGGCTTTTTAGGGTATGTTGTGTCTAGTCAAAGGATCCAGGTGGACCAAAAGAAGATAGAGGCTATGGCTTAGTGGCTTAGACCCACTACAGTCACTGAGATACGTAGTTTCCTAGGCCTAGTAGGATACTACCATCGTTTTATGAAAGATTTTTCTATGATTGCAGCACCAATGACTCGTCTCACCCAAAAGAATGTAAAATTTGAATGGTCAAATGCATGTGACCAAAGCTTCAATGAGTTGAAGCGATGTTTGACTACAACGCTAATGTTGAGCCTACAGTCAGGGAGTAGGGGTTATGCCGTGTATTATGATGCGTCGAGGGTTGGATTAGGATGTGTGTTAATGTAGCATGGGAGAGTTATTGCGTATGCTTCTAGGCAGTTGAAGATACATGAGCAGAACTATCCTACTTATGTCCTCGAGATGGCTACCGTAGTATTTGCTCTCAAGATATGGCAACATTACTTGTACGGCGAGACCTGTAAGGTGTTCACGAATCATAAGAGCCTCAAGTACATTTCTTACCAAAGGGACCTGAATTTTAGATAGCGTAAGTGGATGGAACTCCTTAAGCACTATGATGTTCATATTTTGTACCACCCAAGAAAGGCTAACGTAGTAGCAGATGCCTTGAGTAGGAAGTCTATGGGCAGCCTTGCTCATATTTTCAGTTGGAGGAGACCGTTAGTGGAGCAGTTACATAGTTTAGAGCGAAGTGGTGCACGTTTAGAGATATCTGATTCTCGAGGATTTTTGGCGCATATCGAGCTTAGGTCTGCCTTGATGGAAGAGATTAAGGCGGCTCAAGTTAAGGACTCTAGTCTAGCCAAGATCATTAAGGATGTTGGAGAAGGTAAGGCATTGGATTTTTCTGTTGACCCTTTTGGAGTGTTGAGATTCAGGACTCGAATTTGTGTCCCCGAGGTGGATGAGTTGAGGAGTAGGATTCTTAGGGAGGCTCATCACTCTCGATTTGCCATTCACCTAGGGACTACTAAGATGTATCAAGACCTAAAGCAATTGTTTTGGTGGTCGCACCATAAGGAAGATGTTGCTCGTACGTGTCTAACTTGCCAAGTCTGTTAGCAAGTGAAGGCAGAGCATAAGAGGCCAGGAGGTTTGTTAGAGAGCATCCCAATTCCAGAATGGAAATGGGAGCATATCACCATGGATATGGTTACAGTATTGCCAAGGTTCCCTGCAAGACATGATTCAATATGGGTAGTAGTAGATCGCTTAACAAAGATAGCTCATTTTATTGTAGTACATACGTCATTTACTACCTCTCAATTAGCCCATAAGTTTATTCATGAGATTGTACGGTATCACGGTGTACCCATTTCTATTATATTTGATCGGGGGTCCATATTTACCTCTTGGTATTGGGGCTCGTTTCATGAGACCTTAGGTACGCAGTTAGCATTGAGTACTGCGTTTCACCCCCAGACGAATGGCTAGTCGGAAAGGACTATCCAGATACTTGAGGAGATGCTTAGAGCGTGTTCCCTCGATTTCAAGGGTAGTTGGGAAAAGAATTTGTCGTATGTTGAATTTGCGTATAACAATAGCTATCAATCTAACATTCAGATGGCACCTTACGAGGTGTTGTATGGTCGACGATGTAGGTCACCCTTAGGTTGGTTTGAGGTTGGTGAGAGATGACTTATTGGCCCAGATTTGGTCGGCCAAAGCATAGAGATTGTCCAGGTAGTTCATGATAGGCTTTTGACAGCTCAGAGTCATCAGAAATCGTATGCGGATCGTAGGCGTCGACCTTAGAGTTTGCAGTTGATGATTTGGTGTACCTTAGAGTATCGCCTATGTAGGGGGTAGTAAGGTTTGGGAGGAGGGGCAAACTTAATCCTCGGGATTTTGGACCTTTCCGAGTTCTTAGGTAGATTGGGAAGATAGCCTATGAGTTGACACTACCACTATCGATGGCTGGAGTGCACTCCGTATTTCATGTGTCGATATTACGCGGGGTTATTGGAGATCCCTCTCTTACTAATCCACGATGGGGCCGTTGGGCCTAAGGATTAGTGCCAATAATGACTTATTAGAAATCGGGTCGTGACATACATTCCTCAAGTTTTGATCCCATGATCTCACGTAGTCATGGCCAAAATTGAACCGGACCGGCGGTTCGAACCGGAACCGGACCCGGAACCGGTCGAACCGGAACCGGACTAAACCGGCAAAATTCGGTCCGGTTCCGGTTCAAGGTTCCGGGGAACCGAAACCGCCGGTTCCGCTGAACCGGAACCGGAACTGCCGGTTTCGGTTCCGCGGAACCGGAACAACCCCCCCTCCCCCCGTGCAGCACCCCTCCCCCCCCACCACCCCCCCTCCCCCCCCGTGCAGCACCCCTCCCCCCCCCCAACGGTCCAAAATTGGACCGTTGGCAGCCAACGGTCCAATTCCAATTTTATTAATTTTTTTTTTAATTTTATAATTCCTATCTATATATACCCCTCCCTCTCCCACTCATTTTTCACACTTTCTCTCTCTCTCTCTCTCTCTCTCTCTCTCTCTCTCTCAAGTCTCAAGCTATTATTCTCTCAATTTTGTCTCTCATTTAATATTTCAATTTCAATTTCTTCAATCTTCTCATTTTGTTATTTATCAATTTATTCAATTATATTGTTAATTATTTATTACTTGTTACTATATTATTTTATCATTATTATATTTTTTTATTATCATACTTTTTTCAAAAAAATGGCAAGTGAAGGTAGAAATTTTGAAAATGTTGAAAATGTTGAGTTTGAAACTCAAAATTTTCAAACACAAGAGAGTGAAACTCAACAAAAGGGAGGTGGAAAAATTTCTACTTCTGATATTTTTAATATTCATTTCAAGAAAACACCAAAAGGAGATGGTAAATTTGATGTATCTTGTAATTATTGTAATCAGGTATACAAATTCAAACAAGGAGGTGGATATGGTACTTTCGCCCGACATTTGCAAACAAAGCACCCGCTCAAGGTTGGATTGAGCCGCGATCAAACACAAATATCCGGGTTTGCTACCTCTTCAAACTCTTCTCAATTATTTCATTATAATGAAGCTAATTATAGGTCTGGTTTAGCTGAAATGGTAGCAATTGATCATTTATCTTTTAGTTTTGGTGAAAAATTAGGTTTTACTCGATTTTGTCAAAACTTTGTTAATCCTAGTTTTAAATCAATTCCTAGAAATACTTTGAAAAGGAATTTGTTAAAATTGTTTAAAAACTCAAAAATTGAATTGATAACATATTTTCAAAACAATAATATTAATGTTTCTATTTGTAGTGATATTTGGAGTGATCATTGGCAAACTTATTCATATATGGGTATTACTTGTCATTGGGTTGATGAAAATTATGTTTTACAAAAAAGAATTCTTGCGTATCGATGTTTTGATGAAAGTCATAATGCTGAAAATATTTGTAGATTAATTCAACAAATTTTACAAGAATATAGATTAGTTAATAGAATTTTTTCAATTTCTTTTGATAATGCATCGGCTAATACTGCTTCTATTAATGAATTGAAAAGAATTTGCCAACCAAATTTTGGTGGAAGATTTTTTCATGTTAGATGTGCATGCCATGTTTTAAATTTATGTGTTCAAGATGGTATTAAGTCACTTAATTCTTATTTAGATCCAATTAGAAATGTTATTTCTTATATTTGGGTACACCCTCGAACTGCAAAAGCATGGGCACATTTTTGCACCTCCAATGGTCAAACCCCAAAACGTTTTTCAAAAGATGTCCCTACTCGTTGGAACTCAACTTTTAAATTACTTAATCAATCTTTTGAATATAAAGATTTATTGTGTTCTTTTGCAGCAAATTATATTCCACAATATCCTATTTTTCCAACTATGTGGAATGCTTGTAGTTCAATTTTGAATATTTTACGAATTTTTAATGATGCTACTCATACACTTAGTAGTGTTTATAAACCAACTTCACATCAATTTTTAATAAAAGCAATGAATGTGGCCGGTGTATTAATGGAAGGAATTAATGTTGAAGAAATTTGTCATGCTGTTTTAGAAATGAGAGAAAAATGGTTACGTTATTATCAATTTATTCCTGAAATTTTTCTTGTTACTATGATATTTGATCCTAGGTGTAAATTTGATGGTTTAATTGAGTGTTTGTCTAACTATTATTCGTTGTTAGGATTAGAAAATAATGAAGAAATTGATGTGAATATTATAATTTCTAAGGTTAGAACTTTATGCAATCAATTATATGAAGCATATGTTATTGCTCCTAGTAGTGAAGAATCATTTCCATCCATGGCTTCGCATCCTCTTCCTCCCAACCAATGAAATGGGGTCATAAATTTTTAGATCAAAGGAGGAAAAAACCTAGATCGAGCTCACATTCGGAGCTCGAAACTTATCTAACCACAGTTTTTAAGTTTGGTGATGATACAGGTTTAAATTTTGAAATTTTGGAGTGGTGGAAAAGGCACAAGGAGACATTTCCAACTCTTGCAATTATTGCAAGTCAACTTCTTGCAGTTCCAACTTCAACTGTAGCCGTTGAACAAACATTCAGTAGTGGAGGCAACATTTTGGACGAAAGAAGATCAAGATTGGCTCCAGAATCATTGGAAGCTCAAGTTTGCCTCGATGATTGGGAAAGAGCTAACATGCGACATCAATAAGAACTTATCCATTCATCATCATCTGACGAATGGGTTAATGATGGTTCAACAACGGCGACTTCCGACTCCAATGAAGATGCGTAGGATCCAAGTCCATATTTTATTTTTTTTCACATTTGTAAAAATTAATTACTTGTATTACATTTTTGTTGTAATTATTTTTTAATGAAATTAAGTCTAATTCTATTTTTTATTTTTTATTTTTCACATTTGTAAAAATTAATTACTTGTATTACATACTTGTTTAGTTGTTTTAATTATTTTTAATGAAATTATTACTTATATTTCTTCAATTTTTAGTAGTGTTTTTTTATTAAAAATATGGTTGAGAATATTTATATTTACAATTACATTTAACAATTAAAAATCGAAACCAAACCGAACCGAATAACGGAACAAGGACCAAAATTGAATACAACAATATTTAAAAAAAATTAAAAAAATTCGGTTTGAACCGGAACCAGAACCGTTGACCGAACCGGCTCAAACCGTTGACCGAACCGGTCCAAACCATTGACCGAACCGGCACGAACCGGAACCGGAACCGAACCGTCCCAAACCGCCCTTGGGCGGTTCGGTTCAGGTTCAAAGATTTCTTGAACCGGAACCGGCGGTTCATGAACCGTGGCCATGTTTAATCTCACGTACGCACGTACGTACGCAAAGCCACTTGATCTGCAAAGCCACCTTGTAATACACTCGCGCATATTAATTATAAAGTAATCGAACCACTATTTTTCAAAATTCGCTCTGGACCCACAAACTCAAGTTTTTGAAATTACACTTGGGCTCAAATTAAATAAAATAAAAAATAATTTTATTTTTAATTGAATTGAATTAAATTAAATTAATTAATTGAACTCTCAAAACACCTAAAAAAGAGTTAACATATTAAATTAATTAATTGAACATAAAATGTTTTAACCTAATTAATTAAATTAAATAAATTAATTGATTAATTAATTTAAAATAAATTAATTAATTAATTGATAAATTTAAAATAAATAAATTATTTAATTTAATTGAATTAAATTAATTGATATAAATAAATTAATTGATATAAATAAATTTAAAAAATTAGATATTTTTGTAAAATTTAATTTAATTTAATTTTTAAATTATTAATTTTTTTGAGATTTAATATTTTATTTTTTTATTACTGAATTTTGCGACGATTTTTTAAAACATCTATAAAATATAATTTTTGATTTTTTTATTATTACATTTTGCAACTATTTTGACAAAATTGTCACTAAATTTAATTTTTTTGAATTTTTTTATTAATGAATTTAGGGCCGATTTTGACAAAACTGTCGCTAAATTTAATATTTTTTTTATTACTGAATTTTGCAGGGGTTGTTTAAAACAGCCGCTAAATTTATTTTTTTTAAATTTTTTTATTAATGAATTTGACAGCGATTTTGACAAAATCGTCGCTAAATTTATTTTTTTATTACTGAATTTTGCGGTACTTGTTTAAAATCGCCGCTAAATTTAATTTTTTTGAATTTTTTATTAATGAATTTGGTAGCGATTTTGACAAAATCGTCGCTAAATTTAATTTTATAATTTTAATTAATTAATTTTGCGACGATTTTTCAAAATCGCCGCAAAATGTTAAATAAACCGTCGTAAAAAACATATTTTGCGACGGTTTGGAAACCGCTACAAAATACCATGTTTTGCGACGATTTTCAAAGTCGCCGCAAAAAACTCATTTTTTTGTAGTGCAAGACCCAACACAAGCTTTGACATAACATACGGTTCAAAGAAAATATATAACTGATACCAAAAATATTTTTTTATCAATGAGGGGACCAAGAACCATGAAACATTATAACATCACAATGGAAAATAAGGGAAGCTTGCACACATAAAATAAAAGTGCAAAAAGAACTTGCCTTGAAAAATGCTTAAACCGAAGAAAAGAAAAAGCCTCCTCAGCTGCAATCTTAAAGCTTCCAACAACAAGAGAAATATAGAAGAAGAAGGAGGAGAAGAAGGAGAAGGAAGCCACGAGAGAGAGAGAGAGAGAGAGAGAGAGAGAGAGAGAGAGAGATAGAAAGAGATTTGGAAAATGAGGAAATCAAAATTAAACAAGACATAGAGAGGTGAGGGGGAGGGAATGGTCTGCCAACCACTCTCCTCTTTGCTTTTACCATAATACCCTTCACTACACACACACACAACTTAATATCTATGGCATTTTGGACATTTCTCACCACTTACCATCTCTTTTATATTTATTTAATTCCATCTCTTATTATTATACACATGGCCCTAAGCCCAAATCAAAAAGTCCACTCATATAAATACATGGACCCAAGCCCAACTCATTGTCCCAATTAAATATAATGACTCATTTCTATCATAAGCCCCAATGGACTTTACAACTTCACTTAATTTGATAGGCAAAATTTTACACTTGGGCTTAACCCAATTTCAAAGCCCCAATTCATTAGAGATAGGCTTATTTTAGCTTCTCACAAATAATAATAACACTTATAATTTATCCACAAAATTTATTTACATAAATTTGGCTCATAAAAATATTTTTCACATTTATTCTAATAAGGCAAAATTTTCAATGCTCGAAAATAAAATACCCATAACGTCTAGGCTCACTAACAGGTCATTACATAAATAGCATTACTCTACATTATTAAGATTGGATAAGAAATGAATAGATGGCCTTTTTCCCGCCACTATATTTATATCGACTAGATATTTGGAGAGCATGGTACACGTCCGCATAATAAGTTTAAGCGATAGCTCTATTTGTCCCGTCTCCACTTAAACCCAACTAAAAATGGCAAAAACTATTTCAAAAACCCAAATGATGAGTGAGGACGCTCTCAATTAAGCTAAAAAACGAAACCCTTCACATATCCATTCAAACACTCAAAATTACCTGATTTACCACTCTCAATGGTGATATAGGATTTGCAATAAAGGAAAGGAACATTAGCTTGCTTGATGGGATGGTAACCAACTACTAAGGGTTTTTTGGTGTAACTTTCTGATAAAAGGCGCATGCGCGCACACGCACACACGAAGGGGAATTGTAAAAATGTAATGACCCGTTAATGGGTTGAGGAGTTATTAATATTTTCTTTATGAGAATTGGAAATTTTGCCTTATTAAATTAAATGTGAAAAATATTTTTTATGTATGTAAATGAATGTATGTATTTAAATTAATGGATTGGGTTGTGTTTTAATTAAATGGGAAGGATTTGATTGGGCCTAAGCCACATGTTTTATGATGTGTTTAAAGTAAATGAAAATGGGCTTGGGCCATGTGTTTAAGGCCAATGAAAGTGGTGGGTTAGAGAAATCCCATGGGCCTAAGATGAATTGGGCTTTTAAGTGAGCTTGGCCATTAATAAAGTGGGCTTGGGCCATTAATAAAGTGGGCCTTGGCATTATATGTGCATTATATTGTGTGTGTGCAAAATTTGTGAATATTGAAAAAGAAATAAGAAAAAGGGCAAATGTCCAAATTAGGTTTAATGCCTTGTGTTGGGTGTGTGTATAAGAGAAGGGTAAACTGAGAATTTGCATAATGAAATGAATAAAGAAAAGAGAAAAGAAATGGTAAATGAAGCTAAATGTCCATTATGGGCATGAGATATTTGTGTGTGTGTGTGTGTTGGGAGGAGGGTAGTATGGTAAAAGCAAAAGGGAGAGTGGTTGGCAGACCATTCTCTCTCCCTCACCTCTCCATACTTTGTTTAATTCTTTCCCTTCCTCATTCTCAATCTCTCCCTCTCTCGTGGCCTTGCTCCTCTTCTCATTCTTTTCCATTTTCTCCTTCTATTATGCTTAAATGAATTAAAGGTTCAAAGGTGGAGGGATTTGCAACTTGGAGGATGAGGCTTCTTCTTCTCTTCAGTCTAAGCTTCATAAGGCAAGTTTCTTCGGTTTTCTTTTAAGGCAACCTCTCTTGCACTCATTTTTTATGGTTGTGCAAGCTTTCTTTTCTGTTGTAGCAATGAAATGCTTCATGGTTTCCTCTTCCTTAGTTTTTAAAAGTATGTCGATTGCGGTTGTATATTTTCGTTATTTTTTCCTTGGATCCATTTGACGTGTCAAGCCTTGTTGGGTCTTGTTGATGGTTTCGTTGGGCTTTGCTCACCCCATTCTTCCTTCAAGAAATGACTTTGGTGGGTTAGGAAGGTAGAATGAGAGTTTTGGAGGAATTAAAAGTGTTCTCCATTAGCATATTGAATAGTGAATAATTAAGTAAACTTAAATTTTTTCAATATGATTAAAGATTAAAAAAATTATAATTATCAATTTAGTTAAAATTATTTAAAATAATAAATTTATTTTTTTATTTTTAAATTAAACTCTCCCACATATCACGCGGGTTCACCACTAGTTAAAAATTTAATTTAAAAAAATAAAAATAAAAATAAATTTAACAAAATTTTAATAATTTTAAAATATATATAATTTTTTTATTTTTAATAAATTAATTTAATTCAATTAATTTATTTTTAATTTATTCCTTTATTCTTTTAAAAAATGATAAATTAATTAATATTTTTCTTTCTATATTAAAAAATATAAAATATAATTCTGAAAAATAGTGGTATATAATTTATATATGTAATTATATAACAAGGGAAGTTGGTAGATCAGGCGGTTTCAAGCATGCAATGGCATATGGGAGGTTGTGGGTTCGAAACTGGGGAAGGGGGAGGCTGGAAATTTAATTTCCAGCCTCGCCACGTGGCGCGCGGATATGCGGCCACGTGGCTGGGCGGGTGGGCAACCGTGTGGGCGCGGGCGGGTGAGAGAGTAAAATTTTTAATTTTATTTTAATTTTA
The DNA here is from genome assembly GCF_014633365.1 of Diospyros lotus. Taxonomy (NCBI): domain Eukaryota; kingdom Viridiplantae; phylum Streptophyta; class Magnoliopsida; order Ericales; family Ebenaceae; genus Diospyros; species Diospyros lotus. Next base: position 30,917,154 of record NC_068346.1, read on the forward strand.
GCGGCGGTTTTAAAAACCGCCGCTAAAATTAAAAATTTTTAATTTTTTTTAATTTTAGCGGCGGTTTCTAAAACCGCCGCTAAAATTTTAAATTTTAATTTTTTTTTAATTTTTTATTTTTTTTAAATTTTAATTTTTTTAATTTTTGCGGCGGTTGAAAAACCGCCGCTAAAATAAAAAATTTTAATTTTTTTTAATTTTAGCGGCGATTTTTAAAACCGCCGCTAAAATTAAAAAAAACCGCCGCTAAATCACTGATTTTGCGGCGGTTATTCCAGCGGTTGGTCAAAACCGCCGCTAAATGCTCCACGACGGCTGGTTCAGCGGCGGTTAAAAACCGCCGCTAAATGCAAAAAAAACCGCTGCTAAATGCCAGTTTTTTTGTAGTGTGTTGGGTGGCCATTTTGAGCGTTTTTGGTGGGTTTTTGGCCTTTTTTGATCATTCTTGGCCAAGTCGACTTAGCCCAAGTCAACTCAGTTTCGGGCGAGTCGACTCAATTAAAGTTGACTCAGATTTTCGCCGAGTCGACTCGGCCACAACTTGACTACTCTACTCATGTCTCGCTGTTTTGACCATAACTTTTGATGTAGAACTCGGATTTGCGATCCATTTGAAGCGTCATAAACTAGACTTCGATGGATTCAATTTGATATATAATATCATATATTTTGGTTATGATTTTAGTGGGTTAAAACTCTTCTTAATCCAAATAAAGTAAGATGGCTAAAGTAAAATGTTTTTAAATGCTTCCTTTGATATCCCTCAATCCCCTATAATGATACAATATGGTTGAAGGCACCTATATGTATATTTTTGGGGTTCATGAGATAAGAATACAATTGAGTTGCATGAGAAAGCATGATGATAATCCTTTGGGAAGATAATAAGAGGTGATCTTGGTTTGCATGTTCATAATAACTCATGCTTGATGCATGACTATCATTATATGAATAATTGTCCTTAATCACATGAAATGTGTGGGAGAGCCAAGAGCTCTAATGAGAAATCAAAGTGAGGATGTGTGAATGCCAATTATTATAGCATTGTATGTGGTTGTGTTGCATGGCATTGTGTTTCTATATTGCCTTACTTTGTGATGTTGGATCATGGGTTGCATTCATTGGGGGGTCATGCTTTGTATGTGATGGGAGCGTGAGTATTGGCATGACACGGTTGGCCTGTGAGTGCTAACTTGTGTATGTTAGGCGAGCATATGCATTAGAGCATTCGTATGTGTGTGGATTCTTACGTGGGCGTAGCATGGCCTGATGCTTGGCTTATGGAGGCCTGATCATCACGTTAATGCTACAAGAGCCATTGCATTCCTTATATGTTACATTGCATGGTTCCTTTGCGCGCAGGGGTGTTGGTGGTGGAAATTGGCTTGTGCTGGTGGTGCGTAAGACTGTGGGTGGAGCCCACAACAACTAGATCCTGTGATGCGTAAGACTGTGGGTAGAGGCCCACAGCAGCTGGATCTTGTGATGCGTAAGACTATGGGTGGAGGCCCACAGCATCTTGTGACATTGATGAGATTATGAGTGATGTGGTACATGGAGATGATGGTGACAGGGGTGAGATGAGAGCCTCAGGCTCACGTTCTTATTTTGGTAGCCTACCCTTGGCTACAATAGGTTTGTATACAGGGTCTTGGGCGTCATTATGTGCATTTTCTTATGTGAGCCTCAAGTACCATATGTGTGCATTATGTGTGTATCCATGCATTGATGTTATGACTGGGTAGGGTGCAATATAAATATATGGCATTGATTGTATGTCATCTATGCTTTGGGGACTGGTGTGTCCATATGTGGGATGATATGAATGATGTTCAGGGAAGTCTGGTCATATCCAGTTTTCATTGTTTATAAACACTTGTCGAGCCTTAGGGCTTATTTTGGAAAATGGGTTTTGATGAAATGTAATGAATTATAAAATTTGGGAGATGATGTTGTTAAGCGTAGAAGGCATGGATTTAAGTGAGGTTTAGTTGTCGAGATTGTGATTTTTCCTTGGCTCTGAATTGTCCATGCCTTCATATATTATCCTATTGATGTCTCCATTTTGCTATATGCTTACTGAGCCTTGTGGCTCACCCTTGCTTCTTTGTCATTCCAGGTAAGTGAAAGATAATTAATTGGGGCGAGTCTTAGATAGATGTGTATGGAGATGTCCTAGCCTCGAAGATCCATGGGTGTAGTTGAGGGCATGATTAGAGGGTTTCGTTTTGTATTTAAAGCCTTGATGCCCTTTAATTTTTAGAATGTATGGGTTGTAAACCCAAGTTAATGATATATAATGTTATTTTGACTCCTATTGATAGTGAGCAAATATGGAAATAAAAAGAATTTTTAGCAAAATGTTAAGTGATGTTTGTATCTATATCCATCTTGTATGGACCTTCTCACGGATTTCCTATGCTAGCGGGTAATTCGAGAGTGGACCTTGACAAAAAACTTGGCTAATTACTTCATCACAAGATCAGTTGATGTCATCTTATCTAATTAAACAAGTGGGTTAATTTTATTTAGGGAAATTTTATTTGCAATCATTTTTTTTGCTCTTCGCAACCCACTTTTAATGTTCCTAAAATACCCTAAAATAAAAACTCATATTTGCCCTTCATTTAAATATTTGACGCTCAACCACCCATCATTACTCTTCAAGCGCGTGCACTCATTTTCTCGACCACTATCGCCACAGTCACTTTACTCTCCCATAATTGAACATTGCACAACTACTATTATTCAACACCAAGCATTACGCAACCACTATTATTCAACACTAAACATTGCTCAACCCAGTTCTCCTCGCCATAGCCAATTATCAGTTACTATCAGCGATGGAAGATTATTATCCTCAAATGTTTATGTAGAGTTTAACCAAGAAGATAACGAATATTCCTATGTCGGCGAGAAACAACACAATTTACAACATCTATTACTAATCAAATCACATAATTTACATATACATACACAACGGATGAATTAAAAAAAAGATTAATTAAAAAATAAAAAATATCCCTTCGGTGCCTTGAAACCCCAAACCCCAGGGTTCGGGGGCTGGGGAATGCCTCAAACCTCGGGGTTCGGGGGTTGGAGGACACCCCGAACCCCTGGGTTCGAGCGATTTGTGGTTCCCCAAACTCCGGGGTTCGGAGAACCCTTGATCACCCGAACCCCAGCCTTCTAGGTGTTCAAGGAATCCTAAACCTCAGTAAACACCCCGAATCCATGGATTCGGGAAAAATCAATTCTCCCAAACCCATAAATTCTGAAAAAATCATTTTTCCCGAATCCATGAATTCGGGAGAACACAATTCTCTCAAACCCAAGAATTCGGGAGAATGCAATTCTCCTGAATTGAATTATATAACATATTATATAATATGTTATATAATAGTATATAATATATATTATATGGATACTATTATATACTATTATATACATATGTATTATAACTATATACACATATATATAATAATTTTATATATAAATTATTCTAAATGTATATAAATTATTTCAAATCATCCTGTCCCAAATCTTTGAATTAATATTATATTTATTTTTTTTAAATTAATGTTGCTTTAATTTTAATTTTTTTAGTTAAATACAAATTGTAATAAAATTATATTTATTTTTATTTCTTTAAATTTTATATTAAATTTATAATATTTTATCATAAATTAAATAAAATTTAACAGCAAATACTAAAATAACTTAATGTACTTTCAAAAGTTATAATTATAATAATACAATAAATAATAACAAATAATTTTAGTGGTATGAGAAAGAAGAAGAATAATAAAGTTTGACACACGTGGGGTGTTTTTTTTTAGCGATGGTGTTTGAAGGGTATATTTGAAATATAAATAATTATAAAAAGTAATAAATGTGATTATAAATAATAAAATTTAATATTTTATTTATACTAATTACCGAGAACAAAAAATACGATTGCAAATAGAATTTCTCTTTTATTTATAACATCACCGGTTTTACCGGTTTTATTTCAGATACATTTACCAGATACTAATGGAGATGAAACAGGGCAAGTTCCATGTCTCGAGTCCCGTTCTTCTCTTCAACTAAGAGTATACACAGGAGCCTAAATACAGACCGGAGAGCAAACCAAATTTAGACTCCAACTCGATATTTTGGACTCACCAACGTTATCGTCTTCGGCTCGGAGGTCAGGCTGATGAGCCCAACAAGAAGAAAAAGAGGAAAACGAAGGCAAAAGGGTCTTGAAATTGAACTGGGTGATCAGCCGGGGCGGTGCCGACTTGCCGGAGAGTTGGGAAAAGCAGGCCTTTGGTGGTCGGCAGCAATATTGTTAGTGGCCGGAGCTCTGCCGCCGCCAGTTTAAGGCATATGCCACTAAGGCTTACGCTTAGGCCCCAAAAGGGAGGGGGGGGGGGGGGGGGGAATTGCTGGCACTCTCTCTCTCTCTCTCTCTCTCTCTCTCTCTCTATATATATATATATATATAGTTATGATGTTACAACGTGTGCAAGGTCCCCCATCCCATCCCCCTTTGAGTAAATTTTCTTCTTCCAGAGTTCAAATGCTAATTTTTTTATCTCAAAAATAATGCTTTTCAATTTGAATTGGACAGAAAATTTTGAATCAAACAAGGGTGAAAATCACATTTATATTACAGAGAGGATACTTAAGAAGAATGATAAGATCAATTTCAAATGCAAATTAAAAGTGATTAAGGAGAAGAATGTCAAAAAGATGGCATATATGTTTTGCAGAAAGTGACATTCGGTGAGCGCGCAAATAATGACTATATTACGCGGTCGCCGTCGCCGCTCCCGATAGAAGCTTCACTGCTTCATGTGCCGTTACCCGCTTCCGACGCCGGCCGCCGGACTGCCTACGGCCCCACCAACGCTTGAGCCAACCCTGTCTGGTGCCGAACGCCTCCTTCAGTTGGGTAAATATTCGAGCTTTGATTTGGAATCTCCTTGGGGGGAGGCTGGGTTTCTCCCTCTTGCCGGAATTCTGCTCCATTTGGGAATGAAAATGTGATTTGGAAAGCTGTCGAAGAAGAGAAGAAATGGACAGAGGCTTCAGGCCGAGAGGCGAAGGGGGTGGGCTCTATTTAACATGGTGACAATGAAAATGACATGATTTCTAGCCAAAGCAACAATACTATCGAAATATTAGAGAAATTTTCATTTATTTTTTCCGTCCTTGTCTTTTTATGTGCACTTTATATAGTTTATTTTTACGATTTCGTGCTTAAGGATATACATGATAAAGAGCGAAAAATATACGTTGTCTTCGTATAAAATATCTTTACTAAACTTTTTTAGATTTAAAATATTTTTGTTTGTTGGTAATATTAGTGAAAATAATGTGAATTTATCATCAACCAATAAAAGTATTTTGATAGTTAAAATAAGTTTTAATAAATATTATAATACCTTCGGAGCCCAAAATCAAGTTCGAGAAGAAACTCTAAAGAAACTAGTATATACATCGAAAATAGTGAGAAAAGAAACAACACCAACTGAATACATTTTGGGCAAAATGTAGATAAAGAACTATCGGGTTAAGCATGTTTGAGTTAGGCCCATCAAGATAAGTTGATCTGGTCTTTTCTATCGCTCGATGAGGGCCAGATCAACTTACTCTGATGGGCCAACATGAACTTCCTAGGGGTCACCAATTCTTAAGTTACCCTAACTCAAGTACGCTTAATCAATGAGTTCTTTATTCACATTCTTCCCAAAAGGCATCAAGCTGATATTATTTACTTACTTATTATCTTCGATATATATACTACCTTCTCTAGACTCTCTTTTTAAACCTGACATTGGGCTCTCGGGATATTACATTCTCCTCCTTTGAGCATATGACGTTCTTGTTATGTGACATTACAACTGGTCCTAGATCTTCTCCCCTTTAGGGGCCGCTATCCTAGAAGCCTGTCAGGAGCCACTCCTTGTTCAAGTCCTCTTACCTCGCCCGTCACTCTCCGCCCTCATCGGATCACCTTTTTTAAGGATCAACTCTGATATAACTTGTAATATCTAATATCAAGCGATAGAAAGGACCAGATCAACTTAACCTGATGGGCCTACACGAACTTCCTAGGGGTCACCCATCCTCGAGCTATCCTACCTCAAGCACGCTTAATGCATGAATTCTTTATCCATATTCAGCCCAAAAGATATCTAGATGGTGTTGTTTTCTTTTTTACTATCCTTGATATATATACTAGTTTCTCTAGAGTCTCTTCTTATACTTGATCTCGGACTCTCGGGGTATTACATTAATTCTCTCTCCCTTGAGCATATGATATTCTCGTCATGTGACCTTACAATTGATCCCAAATCTTTTCCTCTTTGGGGGGCTGCCATCCTAGAAGCCTGCCAGAAGCCACTCCTTGTTCAGGCTCTCGCACCTTGGTGCCACTCTCCGCCCCCATCAGACCGCCTTCTCCAAGAGTTAGCTCTGATACTACCTATAACATCACACATCGAGCGATAGGAAAGACCAAATCAACTTACCCCGATGGGCGTACGCGAACTTTCCTAAGGTCACCCATCCTTAAACTACCCTAGCTCAAGCACGCTTAATCCGAGAATTCTTTATCCACATTCAACCCAAAAGATATCCAGCTGGTGTTATTTCCTTCTTACAAATATAATTTATTCAAAGATAATTGTTGTGTAATAAATACATTTATTGTATCTTTATATATATTTATAAAAGACAAGCTTATCTTCATTTATAAACTCTTCAGTTTGTATATGAATGACTCACTAGATCTCATATTGGAGAATCTTATTCTCAAGATATTGAAACTGTGTGACAAAATTCTCTAGTAACAAGACTTCTTGAAAGATTCCTGATTCTTAGATTTTTCGGATGAAGATTCCGATTAGTTAGTATGGACTAACATGTAGTTTATTACCCTTGATTAGTATGAGTTACTGATAGTAAGAGATGGTGTGTCACATACCATATGACATGGAGATGTTTCTAGTAAACTCGTGGATGGTTGTTGGAGAACAACACACTGAATGTGACATCGATCAATGACCACAGGACATAGTAGATAATGGTCATGTCGTCAAGTTGCGATAGTGTAGCTAATCCTTACACTAAACTGACATGATTGTCTTGTGTTTGTCTTATCTATTGGTGCGCAGGATTTGCGAATGCGCTAAACCATCCAATTGCGAGATGGAGAGGTTCGTCTATGTGGTTCCGTATTGCTAGTGTATAGAGCACTACAAGAAATGCATTATTTAGCGACGGGACAAAATCTGTCACTAATTAATTAACGATGAAAATTTCTCGCTAAATTTGTTAAATATATTTTTTTAATTTAATGACGGAATTAGCGATGAAAACCCATCACTATCTTTAGCGACTGAAAATTTCGTCACTAAATATTTTTTTATATTTTTAATAAATTTAGAAATTTAGCGACGGGAATGCATCCGTCGCAAAAAAAGAAAAAAATAAATTTAAAATCAAAAACTTTAGCAACAGGAATCCATTTGTCGCAAAAATAAAGTATAAAAAAATAAATTTAAAATTAAAAATTAGCGATGGGGCTCCTGTAGCTAAAAAAGAACAAAAAATAATTTAAAATTAAAAATTAGCGACATAAATGCATCCGTAGCAAAAAAATAAAATAAATAAATTTAAAATACAAAATTTTAGCAACGGGATTACATCCGTTGCAAAAAAAAAAGAAGAAAAAATAAATATAAAATTAAAAGTTAGCGACGGTGGTTCCCCTCACTAAAAAAGAAAAAATATAAATTTTAAATTAAAAAGTTAGTGACAGGATACCCGTCTCTAAAAAAGAACAAAAAAGTAAATTGAAAATTAAAAAAATTGCTAAAAAATGATAAAAATAAATAAAAAAATAAAAAGTTTTAGCTATGGGAATGTATCCGTCGGATAAAAAGAGAAAAATAAATTTAAAATTAAAAGTGGCTAAAAAGAAATAAAATAAATAAAAAATAAAAGCCTTTTGCGACGGAGGTGCACCCGTCGCTAAAACACAGGAAATAAATAAATTAAAACCATTAAATTTTAGCCACGGGTGCTATGTTGCTAAAAAGGAAAATTATTATATTTAAAATTTATTTTTTAGCAACAGGTGAAAACTGTCGCTAAAAAAGAAAACTATTGTATTTAAAATTCATTCTTTAGTGACGAGTTATACCCGTCGCTAAAGAGAAAAAATTAAATTAAAAATTTAATATAAAATTAAAATTAATATTCATTAATTCACAAAAATTAAAAAAATATAACATTACAAATTAAAATCAAAATAAGAACAAAATTTTTCGTTGTTAATATAATAATTTATAAATTTCTATTTAAATTAATAATGAAATAAAATTAATAAATATTAAAATTAATATTTATTGCCCTTTACTAACATTAATATTAAAATTAATATTCATTAAATAACTTTTGAAAATTTTAAAGTGTAAATATAATTTTTGAAAGTTTGAAAGAAAATGTTATAAATATAAATTATGCATTTTAATAACTAAAGAGGCTTCCAGATCGACTGATTAACGCGCCCATATAAATGTTCTTGGTGTTTGGAGGTTGGCAGTCGATTCTAAGGTGCAACACTTTGAATTATTGTTGGGATTAATATGCCAACGCTGCCACGCGACGCGCTCATAAGGGGAGGGTAGCGGCTGGCGCACGTTTAATTTTGGGACATGCACTGAATCTAGCGACATAATTCGTCGCTAGAAAAATATAAAAATTAAAAACTTTAGCAAAGGAATAAATTTGTCTCAACAAAAAAGGAAAAATAAAATAAAAAATTTGTAATTTCAAACCTTAATTTTTACACTTTAAAAAATGTGTAAAAATTTGGAAAAAATTTATAAAATGTGAAATTCAAACTTTAATTTCACATTTTAGTATTTAAATTTATATTTTTGACTCAATTTATTTAAATATACTTTTTTGATTGTGATAATTGAAATTTTTCATTATTTTGATTACATCTATGCACTTGTATTTATCTTCTTCTTTTTTTACACACTAAAGTAAAGTGGTTAAATTAAATTAAATATATATATAAATAAATTTAACTTAAAAATATAAATAAATAAGTGTAATTAAAAAATAAAAAATTAAAATGACTATACAAAAAAACGTAATAATACATAAATAAAAATCTGGATGTGCCCCATATATGCATACATTTTTTAAAGATATTGATTTTCATTATTGAGTAATATGTTATCCTTTAGCGAATACTCATCTTTTTAAATGAATAATACGTAAATAGAATAAAAATAATATTCACAATGTTCAAATAATACGTTTCACTTATTTTAAATTTTATTATTAACTATATGATGTCACGGTATATAATTTAGGAACTTAGTAATGTTGCTGAAATTAACCTTTAACAAAATATTAATAAAAATTTAATATGAAATTTATAAAATATTTAAATTAAATTTAAAATATGATTTGAAAATGAAAATTTTTATAGTTAAATATATAATTTATAAAAATTTCAATTAAATTCAAAATTAGTGAGGGAATATTCCTTTTTTAAGTTGTAAATTAATAAAATATGAAATTACAAATTAAATTCAGAATGAGTTTTCAAACATATTTTGAAAATAAGTTTGAAAAATATTGGGGTGCAAATATAATTCTGAAAATTTTAAACAAAAATACAATAAAATATTTTATGCGCATAATAAATAAATGAGATATCCAGATTAGCTGGTCACGGATGCATGTGTAAGTTTTTAGAAGTTGGAAGGTACAGGGTTCAATCCTTGGAAAAAACAAGAATGACCTAGGAAAATAATAATTCCTGATAATAGGTACATATTTTTATTAAAGTTCGCATTAACTGATACATAATTTTAATTGTAATATCACATATACTAAATAATATATATATTTAATTAGATAACTATATTTTTGACTATGCTACACTCCAATTAATTGTATAATTGAGATGAATAATATTTTAAGTATTTTTAGTGAAAAATATAAAAACAAGACTACAAAATCTTTTTAGCTACTATATAATATCTATATTATTTTACTCATTTGAACAATAATATAAAATTTTATTTCTTAATCAATGAAATGATATTCAACTTTATCTCAAAGAGAACACTTTTAGATAGATGATTATTCATTTTATTTTTCTCTTAAGAGACTTATCATATCCACAATATAGGCTTTCTAACAATAATGTTAGATGATACAACCTCTTACAATACTTGGGCCTATAGCACATGCTATTGCTAAGTAATACAAAAAAAAAAAAAAAAAATACTTCAATCAAAAGAGATAATTAATATGAGAATTAAACTTCTCAGTTACAATATTTCTCAAGTGATTAAAGGCTTAGAAAATAAATAATAATAATGAATGCAACAATAGCATGAGAAAAATTATATCAATTTAAAGTATGAGAGATAAAATATAAAAATTCATAAATTAGAACACTTGAACACTTGTAATAAATGTTATCTAACCCATAATTAATTAATGCTGCACCATCCAAGTATTTATAATTGACGGTTAAACTGTTGAAGACGGTTGAGCTGCATTTAAAAGGATTTAGTATAAATAATTACTCTTTAGTGTTTTATTTATATTACTTTTTTCCTTATTTCATTATCTCTTATACGTATTTTTTTAATTAATGTCAAATCGTAAAATCAAATTTCTATAAAAGAACTATATTAATTTTATTAGTTAAAAAATATATTAATTTTAAAAAATTTATTTTCCAACAACGAACAATCACCCGACACGAATTCTCCATCTGCGATGGGTGACTGTCCGTCGCAGATGATTATTGATTTTAGTTTTCTCTCAAAAAGACTCATCATTTTTAGTTTACAAAATATATGTAATTTAAAATTATAAATAATTAATAAAATATTTTATAAAATTATTATTATTTATAACATAAATATTATTAATTATTTAAAAAATAAAAAATATAAATAATTTATCATCAAAATCAATACAAGAGTAAAATATCAACATCATTGTACGAACGTATGGTATGAACTTAATAATAATAAAATCTTACATTATATAAGAGATAGAATAATGATAATATTTGTATGGTCTAATACACACACGTGTATATATATATATAGTAATAATTCTATTATTTTGACTAACTTTTGGTCAAGGCGGCTACTCAACCCGAGTGGGTTCAGAAATTTTGTTGATTATTATAATATAATTTATTTTGTTGTTTACTATCACATAATAATTTATTATTAAATTACAATTATCATTTAAGGCCCACGAGATACCCCGGTTAAATGGAATTATATGTATTTTTGGTATATTTAATGGTCAAATTTATATTTTTATTTGTGTATTTTTATAATTTTTTATATAATTATTTAAAATTTTTATTATTTTAATTATACTTATATATTTATACTTTTGAGTCAATATAATCCTTATATTTTAACATTTTTTGTGTAGTTATTTAATTTTTTTATTATTTCAATTACACAGTTATACCTATATTTTCAAATCTTAAATTTTAATTTTTTAAAAAATAATTAAATTAACTCGTCTTATTTTTTTTATACATTAAAATATAAGAATTAAATTAACTTAAAAATATAAATACATGAGTGTAATTAAAATAATAAAAAAATTAAATTATTACATAAAAAAATTAAAATATATGAGTTAAATTAATTAAAAAATTATGATTTAAGAATGTAATTAAAATAATAAAAAAATTTAAATAATCATAAAAAATAAAAATATATAAATAAAAATATGAATTTAGTCTATATTAAATAGACTATATAATAAGGGTGGCCCTATGTGACGTCACAGGAAGACCAGATGATGACGTAAGGACATGATAATTGATGGGGAGGGCCCCACAAAGATTTGCTCTTATCTAGACAGAAGATTCCCACGCTCTGATTGAACGACCCAACTTTCAAATTAGAATTCAGCTTTCTTTATTATTCTTCATAATCCTTAGCTTTCTTCACTGAATGCCAGCGAAGAAAGATGGTCCAATTCAAACACTCGGCTTTGAAATAATAATCAAACTATCTCTACAGGAAGAGGGCGAAATTTTTAGCGAAAACCGTGTCTTTGCTAGTCCATCATTTTTAGCTTTTTTTCAAGCAATCATTTATGTTGCATGAAAATTTTTTAATAAAAAATGAAAATGTAAAAATAAATATTTTTTTAAAAAAATAAACATAAATAAAGTCCAAAACAGAAATAGAAAACATTCGAAAACATTTCCTAAACAAAAAAATGGCTCTTATGAGGTGTTTTTGTACAACATAGACAATCATGATGCAAAATGCTACGTTACCTAAATACAATAATAATAATAGAATTTATAATTAAAAAATTATCTTTCAAGTTTTAGAGAGCTTGTAAAATATAAGTTGTTGGGAGTCGCTGATTGTTTTTTTCTCTTTATAAATACTTTGATATTTTTAGTTAAAAATTAAAAAAAAATTAAAGAGTTATTATCATGTTTGGAGAGAAAGAAGAAGTCATCTCCTATTTGTAGATATGAAAATTGACAGATAATAGAAGCCCCCCTTTTTTTTAGGATAGAAATCATTATTGTATGTTATGTGAAATTTAAGGTGAAGACTTCAAAGATTAATTGACGTGTTCTTAGTGGAATATAAAGTTGTGATGAACAAGAATAACTGAATTAGATCATGAAATTAAAAATAAATAAATAAATAAATTATAGAAAAAAAAGAAAGAAACGAACATGTATACCCCTTTAAATTGAATCAGCGACAACACCGAGCAATTGGAGTTGTGAATCGATTTGTGTTATACAAAAATGACAGCACCAAATAAGCGAGCACGAAAACATCAATTCATGTTTGTGAATCGACGGCGGCTCAACTGGCATTCAATCATGTATACCCTTAAAATCGATAAAATCATTATCCAACTCAGGATTTTACCGAGAAATCTAACAACGATATCAAGAAATTGAAGTTATGAATCGATGGCAACACTGAGCATTGAACAACCATGCAATAGGGGAAAATGATGGAAAGTTGTGATGAAGGCATTTGAGAGAGATGAGTGTTTGTAATGACATCTCTTGAATCAAAATTAATACTATGTTGGCTAGAGATATAATTTTTTTCGTTTAGACCTTTCTGCGCATTAAATCTAAAATCGGTAAAATCATTATCCAACTAAAGATTTTATAGTTTTATCAAGTTAAATCATGCTTCACTCTGATTCTATTGCAATTTAGATTTTATTTAGGTATTGAATCATTTAAAGATTCCTAACATGTAAAATTATAAAATCGTAAAAGTTAAATCAAAATTTTGACAACTATAATAAGAACTAATTATAGTTTGATTACATCATTTACTGTCATAATACACAATTCATTCCCGATTAAGAGTTCGTGTTAAAAATAATACAAATTTACATTCTTGTAGCCTATAAATAATGGGCAACTCTCATTTTTAACCAAAAAAAAAAAAAACTTTTAAAGACAAAATGATATAACCAATGCACGATACAAACTTTTAAATTAAAATAAACAATCTATCCTCTATCCTAAACAACAACATTTCCATATTTATTTTAAGTGCATCTTTATCGGTTTTCTAGGGTCAGTTGGGAAACCTAACTTCACCACCTCCTCTCATTAAGCTCTTTCTTCAGTGGAGTCAAAGATGTCTCACAATCGCAGCAGGCAGCACAGGGGCCTATCTAGCTTGTCAACTTTTACTTGGATTTCGTGTATGCCTAAATAAAAACACCCGCCTTCTTCATGATGGGACCACAACACTACTTGTTGTATTTCTAATGAAGATGTGACCACAACACTACAAGTGTTTCTCATTTCAAAGTCTATATTTCGACTTTTGATCGAGCTTAAATTCTTTGTTTCACATTTTGCTTCGGGGCGGCTAAAGGGCTACGCTGGTGACGCATCTATTTAGGGGCTCCTAATGTCTAATAAATAATTATTTTAATTTTATTATTAAAATAAAATTAATAAATTTTTAATTTTTTATTAAGGAGTTGGGAGGAGTGCAATTTTGTTCACCCCCTTTAACGGGGTGAACATCACCCTCACACTTTTTGTGAGGGTGAGAAAAGCAACGGAACGGCATGCAGTGAGATAATTGCCGTTCCGTTGCTTTTTTACCCTCACACTTGTGTGAGGGTGATGTTCACCCCGTTACCCTTGAACCGGTTCTCTTTGTTTGGTCAATGTATTAGAGTTGATCTAAACATTCTTAGAATCGAGATTTTTTATTATTATTATTACTATTTAAATATAATAATAAACTTATTAAGTGAAAACGTTATCGTCAAATTATTTGGCACCTACAAGAAAGATAAGGATCAAAGAGTACAAGAAAATACTTTTGTATACACTTTAATACTGAAATTTTAAATGTTGTAGTGAAACTAGTATCGGAGATATACCTCTTAAAAAATGAGAGCATATTTATTTATAGAGAAATATAGAACTTTTCGAGATCTACTAAATTAAGATTCTTACGAATAATGTTTATCCTGAGATTCCGTGATCCTAATGGAATTATGATTTTTACGAATAATGTCTATTTTTTACGTAGAATTCTCATAGGAATTTTTAGATCTCAAAGTTATCGTGTTTGTTTTTTGTGCAAAATTCTTCTCCATTATGAGAAAATTATACTTTTTTAGCTTAAAGAAATTATGTTTGGTTTTTAAAATTTTTTAATTTTTAATAAACTTTTACCTATAACACATCATTTATAATAGAAGAAAAAAATTCTTTTAGATGGAATTCGTTAAGCCTTTCCATTGTTGTCCAATGAATTTGGTACAATGAATGACCCTTAGTGAGGATGCCCTTTTGCTCTGATTATAATATTAAAATATTATTTTTTTAAATAAAAAAATAAGAACCGTGTTTTCTTTTTAAAATAAAATCAATGCACCAAAATATTATTTATTTAAATAATTAATATACCAATTCAAAAATGTCACACTAAGTGTCATTTCTAAGTGAAAAAGTAAGGTTCTTCTATTTGTGTTTTAGTTTTTAATTTTATTTTTAATTTTATATTTTGAATATTGTTTTGAGATTACTAAAAACATATTCTTTTTATTTGTAGCATTTTCTGCATTTTAAAAATTTTAAATGTGTTTGTGATAAAAATAAGTAAAATGAATTTTTGTATTTTGATTTCTTTACATTTTTTATTTAAAAAAATACATTTTTAAAAATATGAAAGTAAATATGTTTTTACTATTTTTGAAAACTGAAAACATATTATAAACAACAATGAGAACAAAGTCTAACATTTTTGTTTCTTTTTGTTTCAAACAAATTGAAAGCAATAAAATTTATTGGAAAAAAATATTTAGCAACATTTTTTGGAGCCCATAATAAAATTACACCTACCCTAAACTACTAATTAGTAATTACACAATTAATATATTTTATTCAAATAAATTTATATTCATGATTTAAATAATTTGACAATAATTTAATAACAAATGAACATGACATTATCGAAAGCAAAATATTGAAAAGCAATAACTGCAATAATTTAAATTGTTACAATACATTAACTAATAAAAATACCACATTGGTCTATTGGCCGCCAGAATGAGAGAAAAGAGATGTCATGACTAGATTAGATTTTAAGGTTGTATGAATATGTTTAATTTTGACTTTATTTTGAATTTGTGACTGATATTATGTAATTAAATAAAATAATATATATATATATAGATATACATATTAGAGTAATATTATTTATATAGACTAAATCTCCAGTTTAGTTGACACATTTTAATTAAAAAAATGAGAAGGTATAGATATTCATATTTTCAATGAAAATATATCAATAAGAATCTTCAATCTAGATAAATAGTATTACTCTACATTATTAGAGTTGGATAAGATATAAATAGAGGGCCCCACCCTCGCCACTACATTTATATCGACTAGATATTTGGAGAGCAAGGTGCGCATCGGCATAATAAGTTTATGCAATAGCTTTATTAGCCACGTCTCCACTTAAACCCAACTAAAAATGGCAAAAACTAATGCAAAAACCCAAATGATGAGTGAGGACGCTCTCAATTGAGCTAAAAATAAAACCCTTCACGTAACCATTCAAACACTCAAAACTACCTGATTTACCACTCTCTACGGTGATATAGCTTTTGCAATAAAGGAAAGGAACATTAGTTGCTTGATGGGATGGTAACCAACTACTAAGGGCTTGTTTGGTGTAACTTTCTGATAAAAGGCGCACACACACGAAGGGGAATTGCAAAAACTTGGCTAATTACTTCATCCAAACAAGATCAGTTGATATCATCTTATCTAATTAAACAAGTGGGTTAATTTTATTTATAGCTTCACCGGTTTTATTTCAGATACATTCACCAGATACTAATGGAGATGAAGAAACAGGGCAAGTTCCATGTCTCGAGTCCTGTTCTTCTCTTCAACTAGGACTAAATACAGACCGGAGAGCAAACCAAATTTAGACTCCAACTCTATATTTTGGACTCACCAACGTTATCATCTTCGGCTCGGAGGTCAGGCTGATGAGCCCAACAAGAAGAAAAAGAGGAAAACGAAGGCAAAAGGGTCTTGAAGTTGAACTGGGTGATCAGCCGGGGCGGTGCCGACTTGCCGGAGAGTTGGGAAAAGCAGGCTTTTGGTGGTCGGCAGCAATATTGTTAGTGGCCGGAGCTCCGCCGCCGAACACCGCCTCCTTCAGTTCGGCAAGTATTTGAGCTTTGATTTGGTTTGATCTCTTTGGGGGGCGGCTGGTTTTCTCCTTCTTGCCGGAATTCCGCTCCATTTCGGAATGAAAATGTGATTTGGAAAGCTGTCGAAGAAGAGAAGAAATGGACAGAGGCTTGGGGCCGAGAGGCGAAGTGGGTGGGCTCTATTTAACATGGTGACAATGAAAATGACATGATTTCTACCCAAAGCAACAATACTATCGAAATATTAGAGAAATTTTTATTTAGTTTTTTGTCCTTTTCTTTTTAGGTGCACTTTATATAGTTTATTTTTACTATTTCGTGCTCAAGGATATACATGATAAAGAGCGATAAATATACTTTGTCTTCGTATAAAATATCTTTATTAAACTTTGTTTTAGATTTAAAATATTTTTGTTTGTTGGTAATATTAGTGAAAATAATGTGAATTTATCATCAATCAATAAAAGTATTTTGATAGTTAAAATAAGTTTTAATAAATATAGTTTGTTGAAAGATAATCGTGTAATAAATATATTTATTGTATCTTTATATATATTTATAAAAGATAAATTTATTTTCATTTATAAACTCTTCAGTTTTTATATGAATGACTCGCTAGATCTCATAACTACAAAAAAATTGATTTTTAGCGGCGATTTTTAAAACCGTCGTAAAAAATGAAATTTTGCGGTGGTTTACAAACCGCCACAAAATACTATTTTAGCGACGATTTTTTTAACATTTTGCAGCGATTTTGAAAAATCGTCGCAAAATTCATTAAAACATTTAATTTTGCGGCGATTTTTAAGAAACCGCCGCTAAATTTAGAAAATAATTAAATAATTAAAAAATAAAATTAAATTTAGCAGCGATTTTTGAGAAACCGCCGCTAAATTAAAAATAATTAAATAATTTAAAATTTAAAATTAAATTAATATTTGCGATGGTTTTCGAAACCGCCGTAAAATTCATTAAAAAATTTATTTTAGCGGCAGTTTCTGAAAAACCGTCGCTAAATTCAAAAATAATTAAATAATTTATAATTAAAATTAAATTAATATTTACGACGATTTTTGAAATCGTCGCAAAATTCATTAAAAAATTTAATTTAGCAGCGGTTTCTGAAAAATCGCCGCTAAATTAAAAAATAATTAAATAATTTATAATTAAAATTAAATTAATATTTGCGGCGGTTTTCAAAACCGTCGCAAAATTCATTAAAAAATTTAATTTAGCGGCCGTTTCTGAAAAATCGTCGCTAAATTCAAAAATAATTAAATAATTTATAATTAAAATTAAATTAATATTTACGACGATTTTTAAAATCGTCGCAAAATTAATTAAAAAATTTAATTTAGCGGCGGTTTTTAAATAATTTATAATTAAAATTAAATTATAAATTTATTAAATAATTTAATTTAACGGCGATTTTTAAAAACAGCCCCAAAATTCATTAAAAATTTTAATTTAGTGGCGGTTTTTAACTGCAACTAAATTTAAAAATAATTAAATAATTTAAAATTAAAATTAAATTGAATTAAATTAATAAAAAGAAATTAAAAATCTTAAAAAGAAATTAAAATTTTAATTAAAATTAATTACAAAATCTTTATATATATAAAAGTAGAATAGTCTTGAAAAAAGAAATTTCCTCCTAAAACTTGCATTAATTAATGATTTACAATTAATACTTATTGTATTAATAATTTACATTTTGTAATTTGCATTAATAATTTAAAATTTTCAATTGCTTTGAAGTAATAAATAGTAATAAAATTTTCTCCCAAAACTTGCATTAATGATTTGCATTTAGTACTTATTTCATTAATAATTTATATTTTATAATTTGCATCTTTATATATATAAAAGTAAGATAGTCTTGCAAAAAGAAATTTCCTCTTAAAACTTGCATTAATTAATGATTTGCAATTAATACTTATTGTATTAATAATTTACATTTTTGTAATTTGCATTAATAATTTAAAATTTTCAATTGCTTTGAAGTAATAAGTAGTAATAAAATTTTTCCCCAAAACTTGCATTAATGATTTACATTTAGTACTAGCTTGTTGCATTAATAATTTACATTTTGTAATTTACATCTTTATATATATAAAAGTAGGATAGTCTTGAAAAAAGAAATTTCCTCCCAAAACTTGCATTAATCAATTATTTGCGATTAATACTTATTGTATTAATAATTTATATTTTGTAATTTGCATTAATAATTTAAAATTTTCAATTGTTTGAAATAATAAGTAGTAATAAAATTTTCCCCCAAAACTTGCATTAATGATTTGCGTTTACTACTTATCGCATTAATAATTTACATTTTGTAATTTGCATTAATAATTTAAATCTTTCAATTGTTTTGAAATAATATGTACTAATTCTTGTAAAATTAATAATAAATTTTAAATATACGAGTTTTTCAATGCTAATTGTTTTGTATTAAATTTGCATGAGTTTTATGAGAAATATTAATAGACAACTTAAACTATTAATTAAGTCATAGAAAATTATTCATTTATTTAAAATATTATTTTTATATCTTTATTCTATGTATATTTATATAATATTAAAATATGATAGTCAAATAAAGTATTTTGCCAAGTGTCAATCAATGGTGAATTTTTTCCCTAAAAAACTTGCATTAAATCAAAGATAGTGATTAATTAATTATTAATTACTTTAATAATTATATCATAGTTTTGAAAATGTGATGTCTTAACAAATTCATAAAAAATCATTTAAGGTTGTCAAATGTTATGATTTTTCAATGCTAATTAATATTTAAGGTATCACATTTTTAAGACTATAGAGGAAATCAAAATTATTTTTTTTAAAATTTTGTTATTATTAAAAAACTTATTCTTACTCATATTTAAGAGTTTTAATTTATATTTATAATTATCATATAATTAAAATTAAATTAAAATTTTAAATTTTAAATATTAAAATTCATTATTTTCATTAAAAAATTAAATTTAGCTTAAGAAAATAATTAAAAATTAAATTAATAAAATTAAATATAAAATCTTAAAAATAAATTTAAAATTGTATTTAAATTAATAGCAAAATTCATTAAAAATCTAATTTAAAAAAATCTAATTTAATATTTTTTTGATAATTTATTTAATTTAACTCAATTAATTTATTTTTAATTTATTCTATTATACTTTTAAAAAATAATCAATTAATAAATGTTTTTAATATATATTTAAAAATATAAAATATAATTCTGAAATTTTAATAAATATAATTCTGAAATTTATTTATAAATAAACTTATTAAATGTTAAAAATCTATTTATAAATATAATTCTGAAATTTAAATAAACTTATTTTAGAATTATGAAATTTTAATATAGATTTTTAATAAATTAAAAATCTATTTTTAATTTATTCTATTATTCTTTTATATGTTTGTTTTTAAAATATATAATATATAATTTTGGTAATGTATATAATATATATATGTCCACATATGACAAGGGGTGTTTCACAGATCAAGTAGTTCACGCGCGTACATGCACAGTAAAGGTTATGGGTTCGAAACTTGGGAGGGGGGGAAGGTGCTGGATTTAATTTTCAGCATCGCCATGTGGCGCGCGCACAGATGGCCACGTGGCGTGAAAGGGTTGGGCGAGGGCAGCGGGCGCGGGTTGAGCGGTCGGGCGCGGGCTGGGCTGGCCTGCGTAGGTTTTTTAAAAATTAAACTTTTTTATTTTAGCGGCGGTAACTGCTGCTAAAATTAAATATTTTTTTTAATTTTTAAAAATAAAATTTTAAAAAAATTAAAAAAATAAAATTTTAATTTTAGCGGCGGTTTCAAAACCGCCGCTAAATCACTTATTTAGCGGCGGTTTTTAAAATCGCCGCAAAATTTAAAATTAGCGGCGGTTATTCCAGCGGTTACAAAAACCGCCGCTAAATGCTCCGTGACAGCTGACTTAGCGGCGGTCAAAACCGCCGCTAAAATACTTAGCGACGGTTAAAAACTGCCGCTAAATGTAAAAAAAATCGCCGCTAAATGCTGATTTTTTTGTAGTGCATATTGGAGAATCTTATTTTCAAGATATTAAAACTATGTGACAAAATTATCTAGTAATAGAATTTCTTAAAAGATTCTTGGTCCTTAGTTTCTTCGGATGGAGACTCCGATTAGTTAAGTATGAACTAACATATAGTTTATTACTCTTGATTAGTATAAGTTATTGATGATAAGAGATAGTGTGTCATATATCATATGATATGGGGATATTTCTAGTAAACTTGTGAATGGTTGTTGGAGAATAACATACCGAATGTGACGTTGATGACTGACCACATGGAATAGTGGATTATGGTCATGTCGTCAAGTTGCGATAGTGTAGCTAATCCTTACACAGAACTGATACGATTGTCTTGTGTATTAGTGCGCTTGCTAATGCATCGAACCATTCAATTGTGAGGCGGAGAGGTTCGTCTATGTGGTTCCATATTGCTGATGCATAGAGGCAGGTGCTCAGGGAAAGGATCCATCACCCTCATCATCATTGATGAAGTGAACGTCCTATGTGGTATATTGTTAGTGTGACGGGACAGTCCCAAGGCAAGGCAATTTGAATATCAGGAAAGGTGTTTCGTAAGATGTCATTTAGTCACTTTAATAAGATCAGGCACATAGTTATTGAGTTTGTAAGTTTATCACTCCATGGCTCTTGCTTAGTTGGGACGTTAGGTGATGGAAGAATTATAGCACACGATAATCTTCAACTGTAATAGGTTCATTTGAGGTGAGACTTCATTGTCACCTATACTATTCTGAATCACTACTAGGCACTATTCAGGAGTTCTCATATAGTTATTGGAATATGGAGAGATTCTGGGAATGCGTCAAGGTATGTTAGCCAGTGTTGAAATAGGTTTTCATGCTATATGATTGCTAGCGAACAGTGAATCTAGAAAGTTATATACCATATGGTGTTGTGTTTGATATTGACATCCTATACCCAATGTGTCTTAGGTGACAACGAGTCAAACATTGGCTTGTTGGAGTAGGAAAATCGACTCCTCCCTGGTAGAAGTCGACTACCGTAGTAGTCGACTCCCGTAGTGCCCTAGCCAACGATAATGCTATCCATGTGGCACAAAATTTGGGAGAGGTAAGGCGACAAGTGTAGCGACCCTCTCCTAGATAATTCCGCTAACATAGGACTTCCGAAAAGAAGTCGTCACAAAAGTGGATATAGAACAATAACTTAATTAACTTCAAATAAAAATTTCTTTTAATTGATGCCTGAACGACATAAGTCAAAATATGATAACTTCACATTACAATTTGACTTACATGCCATACAAAATATAATTATAAGGTCACTATCGGAATTCACAAAATACAAATATTTTTCTTTAAGACATTCACTAAAACACCTCCAAAGACCTTATAGCTAGGACGTCTCAATACACAACTAAATAGGAGCTCTCGCCCCGCTGGACTCGCTCTCTTCAACAAACTTTCCCTTGCTTGGAATGATAAGAAAAATAAGATGAGCCACGAGGCTCAACAAGTATATAGGTACAATAACGTAAGCAAGTATAGAGGCATAAGAACACCAAAGTAGAGTACCCGACTACATAGATACATATGTGAGGCAATACATAAAATCATGATGCTTTTACTTTCCCAAGCCCTAACTATCATGTCTTTAAGACACCAATCTCATGCATTATTTATATAATGATAAAAATACATGTGCCACACTGACCCTCTAGGCCTCCACATCTATGTGACTATATGTATGCATATATATATATATCACAATTCATCAGTCACCCACAGCGGCAGGAGCATCACCTATCGGGTTTATAACCACCTCACCTGCGTCAGGTGCTCAATGGATATCCCATCACATATTTCCAGAACTTAGCCACCCAACAAAAATAATAATAAGAGGTGCAAAGATAATGATAGTAATGCATCACACATGAGATTCCGTGGACATGCCAAACAAAAACATTTCTTAACAACTTCCCCCACGGGATTATCATGCTTACTCATGCAACTCAATTACATTTTTATCTCATGAATCCCATGTTTATACATATATATATATATATATCTTCAATCACATCCTCGCCTTTTAGAGGATTGAGTGATATCAAAGGAAGCATTTAATAACAACTTACTCTAACTATCATGCTTAATTTGGATTGAGAAAAGCCTTAACCTACTCAAATCATAACCAAAGTATATGATATTATATATAAAATTGAAGCCCTCGAAGTCTAGTTTATGAAGCTTCAAATGGATTTCAATTTGAAATTTTACATAAAAAGTTATGACCTAAAGAGTACAAGATACACAATCTAAAATGGAAAATCGACTTTTGGAATTTGATAGTCGACTTCTACATCAACTTAGTCGACCCAACTGAGTGCTTGACATACAGATTTGACTCCCACTCATGAAGTCAACTCCTGAGACCTATAAACGAAAAAGGATGAAAGAATGCAATGCAAATCAACAATATTTGCATCTAACCAACAAAATGTCATTCCTTGAATGAAAATGGGATGAAATAAACCCCATGGAAACTTTGAACGAAAATCGATAATATCTTAAGAAAAATCCATAAAAGCTTAAGAAGTTGAAAGAAAAACCCATTAACCACAACAATGGTTTTTCAAGGTTATAACAAGAACAACCCATGATCATTAATACCAAAAAGACATTTCAACCATCATTTTGAAGAGATAAATATTGGAGGTTGGCTTAAGAAAAGAATGAGAGTATGAACTTGCCTTTGAAGCATGAACCAAGAAGAAGAAGCAACATATTTGAGCTGGAAATCCACCCTCTTGAAGCTCCAATCAAAGAATAATGGAAGAAGAAGAAAATGGAGGAGAAAGGAAGAGAAGAAGGAGATGTCGGGAAAATGATAGAAATGATTGAAGAAGAAGAAACAAGAAGAAGGAGGGGTATGGCGTACACATCTGCCCCCCAACTGCTCCCATCACTCTTTTTTCTTGCTTCCACATTTGCCCTCACTTGCACACACACACAAACTAACATATCTTACCCCTTTAGGTAATTTTCATTTTTTTTCATTTCTCTTTTCCCTTTTTCTTTAGTCAACCCACATTATTATACACATGGGCCTAAGACCAAATCAAGTGTCCACTTATTAGGCCCAAGCCAATTTAGCCCACAACTTTAGACTATTCTGCACATTTAAATTCCATTTATATGGGCTTATCAATTTTAATCTCACTTACATTTATCATCCCACAAAATTATTATTTTCATTAATTTGTTTCTTATCAACACAAAAATTATTTCCAACAATTAATTAATTAAGGCAAAAACTCACATGCTCGAAATAAATTATAATAACATCTAGACCCACTAACGGGTTGTTATAACAAGTGAATTGGATGGGTGATATATAAGAGGAAATAACAAAGGTTTTTGACTGTAAGCTTCCTTTGTAATTTCTGTTTCCTTCATCTTCTTCTACTTCTGACAAAAATCACAAGTATGTGAATGTTATGTGTAGAAAATTGAGACACGGGTGCTGGTGATACAGGCAGCCTCTAGTCTAGCATAAGAATAGGTGATTGAAATAGTACCAGATAGCACGCTAGGTGTGGACAATCTAGGGCCACCACAACGTGATGTGGAATCCGACCTTAGTATAGAAAATGTTTTTGTACCCTATCTTGACATCGAACTTTAGGTATGTATTTATTGTATTTCATGAGATGAAATAACGTATTGATTAAATACTTAAGTTGTGTATGATGTGTGTTTATTACTTCTGTTGCATGTATTTGATACATGTAAAAAAAAAATTAATTTTACCGACACCGCCATACGTGTTATCTCTCAAGGTTACTCACCATACAATCCTCCACGCGTAGGATGCTGAGTTGGTCCACCTGAAACCACCTTTAATCAAAGATAATCTCGAGAAAAGAAGTAGAAATTTTTCTAAAAAGTTTCTTATTGATTTCTTGTTACTAAATTCAAGGTTTATGATCTTATTTATAGGAATCCATATGGAAACCCTAGGCACTATTGGGTTGGGCTTGGTGTGCTAGCATTAAACCCAATCTAATTATGAATAATCTTTATAATTTTAAAATTATTTAATTATTCTTATTTATTTAATAAATAAATGCACCAAAATTAATAATTTTTAAAATTACTAATTTATCTTTATTCTCTTTAAAAGTGATTTCTTATTAGATGAGATTTTCTAGTTTTACAATTAAATTAGCAATGAGAATAATCTATTATTAATTCTTGTAAATCATGAGTGACATCTAACAATATGTCATGACTATCTAATTTAATGTGAAACGAGAATAGTGAACTTTTTATTATGATTCCATGCAATACGGTCAATTTATCATCCTATATCCCGACAAGATACGAGATTAATGAATAGCAAGTCAAATCTCTTAATCTTGTTTTATGACCAAATCTAAAATCAATCTTAACTAATATGACACAACTCATGGAATAAACTTTCCATCATCATATTACCTCGACCAAGAATTTATTGTCAAGTGATTATCAAATCACATAGGATGTCCTCATCACAAACCTCGAGATGATAGATTCCATCGTCATATTATCTCGATCAATATTTTTTATTATTTTAAGTTTCTTTACAAAAAAGAAATTCTTATTTTTGAAAATACGTTTTTGAAAATATGAAACTAAATACATTTTTACTATTTTAGAAAACTGAAAATAGTATGAAAACAGCCAAGAAAACATAGTCTAACATTTTTATTTCCTTTTGTTTCAAAAAATTAAATGCAATAAAATTTATTGGGAAAAAAATATTTAGCAGCACTTTTTGGAGCCCATAGTAAAATTTAACCTACCCTAAACTACTAATTAGTAATTACACAATTAATATATTTTAATATAATAAATTTATATTCATGATTTAAATAATTTGACAATAATTTAATAACAAATGAACATGACATTATCGAAAGCAAAATATTGAAAAGCAATAACTACAATAATTTAAATTGTTACAATACATTAACTAATAAAAATACCACATTGGTCTATTGGCCGCCAGAGTGAGAGAAAAGAGATGTCATGACTACATTAGAATTTAAGGTTGTATGAATATGTTTAATTTAGACTTTATTTTGAATTTGTGACTATTAATATGTAATTAAATAAAATAATATAGATATGGATATACATATTAGAGTAATGCTATCCAAAGTAGATCTCCAGTTTAATTGACATATTTTTATTGAAAAGTGAAAAAGTGCAGGTGTATAAATTTTCAATGAAAATATATCAATTAGAATCTCTAGTTTAGATAAATAGCATTGCTCTACATTATTAGGGTTGGATAAGATATGAATAGAGGGCCCTATTCTCGCCACTATATTTATATCGACTAAATATTTAGAGAGCAAGGTACATGTCCGCATAATAAATTTAAGTGATAGCTTTATTAGCCTCCTCTCCACTTAAACCCAACTAAAAATGGCAAAAACTAATGCAAAAACCCAAATGATGAGTGAGGACGCTGTCAATTGAGCTAAAAACAAAACCCTTCACGTAACCATTCAAACACTCAAAACTAACTGATTTACCACTCTCGACGGTGATATAGCTTTTGCAATGAAGGAAAGGAACATTAGCTTGCTTGATGGGATGGTAACCAACTACTAAGGGCTTGTTTGGTGTAACTTTCTGATAAAAGACGCGCGAGCGCGAGCGCACACACGAAGGGGAATTGCAAAAAATTGGCTATTTACTTCATCCAAACAAGATCAGTTGATTTCATCTTATCTAATTAAACGAGGGGGTTAATTTTATTTATAGCTTCACCGGTTTTATTTCAGATACATTCACCAGACACTAATGGAGATGAAGAAACAGGGCAAGTTCCATGTCTCGAGTCCTGTTCTTCTCTTCAACTAGGACTAGATACAGACCGGAGAGCAAACCAAATTTAGACTCCAACTCGATATTTTGGACTCACCAACGTTATCATCTTCGGCTCGGAGGTCAGGCTGATTAGCCCAACAAGAAGAAAAAGAGGAAAACGAAGGGAAAAGGGTCTTGAAATTGAACTGGGTGATCAGCCGGGGCGGCGCTGGCTTTCCGGAGAGTTGGGAAAAGCAGGCTTTTGGTGGTCGGCAGCAATATTGTTAGTGGCCGGAGCTCCGCCGCCGAAAATCGCCTCCCACAGTTCGGTAAATATTCGAGCTTTGATTTGGCCTGTTCTCTTTGGGGGGAGTCTGGTTTTCTCCTTCTTGCCGGAATTCTGCTCCATTTCGGAATGAAAATGGCAAAGATTCGGAAAGCTGTCGAGGAAGAGAAGAAACGGACAGAGGCTTCAGGCCGAGAGGCGAAGGCTCTATTTATCATGGTGACAATGAAAATGACATGATTTCTACCCAAAGCAACAATACTATCAAAATATTAGAGAAATTTTTATTTATTTATTTTTTGTCCTTGTCTTTTTATGTGCACTTTATATAGTTTATTTTTACGATTTCGTGCTTAAGCATATACATGATAAAGAGCCATAAATATACTTTGTCTTCGTATAAAATATCTTTATTAAACTTTGTTTTAGATTTAAAATATTTTTGTTTGTTGGTAATATTAGTGAAAATAATGTGAATTTATCATCAACAAATAAAAGTATTCTGATAGTTAAAATAAGTTTTAATAAATATTGTAATATCCCGGGAGGCTAAGGTCTGGTCCAGGAAAAATTTTTAGAGAAACTACACCAACTAGATACATTTTAGGTAGAATATGGATAAAGAACTCTTGGGTTAAGCGTGTTTAAATTAGACCCATTAAGGTAAATTGATCTGGTCCTTTCTATCGATCGATGTAGGCCAGATCAACTTACTCTGATGGGCCAACGTGAACTTCCCAAGTGTTACCCATTCTTGAGCTACCCTAGCTCAAGTACGTTTAACTCAAGAGTTCTTTATCCACATTCTGCCCAAAAGGTATCCGGTTGGTGTTGTTTCATTTCTTATTATATTCGATATATTTACTAGCTTCTTTAAACTCCCTTCTTAAATGTAACCTTGGGCTCTCAGAGTATTACATTCTCCCCCCTTGAGCACATGACATTCTTGTCATGTGACCTTACAACTGGTCCCAAATCTTATCTCATTTGGGGGCTATCATCCAAAGCCTGTTAAGAATCGCTCCTTATTCAGCCCCTCGCGCCTCGGCGCCACTCTCCACCCTTATCGGACCACCTTCTTCAAGGGTCAGCTCTAATATAGCCTGTAATATTTCACATCGAGTGATAGAATTGACCAAATCAACTTACCCTGATGGGCTTACGCGAACTTCCTAGGGGTCACCCATTCTTGAGCTACCCTAGCTCAAGCACGCTTAACTCAAGAGTTTTTTATCCACATTCAGCTCAAAATGTATCAAACTAGTGTTGTTTCCTTTCTTATTATCCTTGATATATACTAGCTTCTCTAGATTACCTTCTTAGACCTGACCTTGGGCTCTCGGAGTATTACATTCTCCCCTTCTTGGGCCTTCTTATTCTATGATTTAAGTGGCCAGGTAAGTGGGTAAAATTACAAGAAGTGTTGTATGTTTAAATTATAAATTTTATGCAGTTAAGTTTAAGTATTTTGGAGTTGTAATTTTATTCATCGCAATGAAACATTTTACTTTGCAGCGGGAGTGTAGGAAGGTCGAGAATCAATCGTTTAAAGGTAAGTTCCAAACCCTCTTTGACTGCTCTTTAATCCTTACTCAAGTCGCCGTTGTTTCTTATATTTTATTCTCTCCCTTACCCTGACTCGGTTCCGTATACCAAACTTGTGAGTTGTTGGCGAGATGTTATCGGTTGTTTAAGTTAAGTAAAAATCCCTTTGTAATATTTCTTGCTAACCGACATGGGACTTTGTATCGCCCTTACTTCATTGGGAATGATGTCGAACCCAGGTGGGGCTAGGTTTTTAAAGGGTCAGTTGTTGTTGCGGGTACCCTCCGGGGTAAGTTGCCAAAGCTGGGAGGGCCCGAGATTTGTTATGTATGACTAAGGGTATGGAGTACAAAGCTACTGAATGTTGATAAGGGTGGCAAAACAAGTTGGTGGGTCATAATCGTGTCGTGTCGAGACAGATGTATAACACAATTATGACAAACACGAACACGAACACAACACGATTAACTAATCATGTCAAAACTCTCAACCCTAACACGGACATATTTATTAAACGGGTTAAACAAATCACACACGACACGACACGATAACCCACTTATTAAACAGACACGACACAACACGTTAACACGAATAAAAACCTATTAATACAAATAAAACACGTTTAACCTGTTAAAATAGGAATATCCTCAACAATCAACACATAATAAAAGTCATCTAACATGCAAAAAAAAAAAAATACAATCATTCAAGAAGAAAATAATACAATCATCTCAACAATTTATATATTAGATCTACTAATTATAAATATTAAATTATAATCATAAAATTTTTGAATACATAATAGTTTTTTAATATTATAATAATTTTTAATTTATTTTTGCAAATTGGTCTTAAATGTGTTATTTCGTGTATAATCGTGTTAACGTGTTCAAACCAACCCACTAACGCTTTTAATTAAATGTGTCATTTCGTATATAATCATATATATTAAGGTGTTCGGATCGACCCATTTACCTGTTTAATTAGACGGGTCATTACGTGTCTAAATAGGTTAAACGGGTTGACCCTCTTAAAACACAAAAATAATTGTGTCATAAATGGGTTAACCCATTTATAACCCGAAGTCGATTAGCCCCAACCCTAACTCATTTAACTCCATGTTGTTTCGTGTCATGTAATTGGGTCATGTCAAAAATTGTCAGCCCTAACTGTCGACCGTAGGTCGTGGTAGTCGATGACTAGATATAGGGGCGCCAGTTATCAACTGTTACGATAAGCTATACACGGGTTAAGAGAGCTAGTACTTCCAGTCCTATAACATATCGCATTAAGCGATAGGAAGGACTAGATCAATTTATCCTAATGGGCTTACACGAACTTCCCAGAGGTCACCCACAATTGAACACGCTTAATTCGGGAGTTCTTTATACACATTTAGCCCAAAGGTATCCATCTGGTGTTATTTCCTTCCTTACTATCATTGATATATATACTAGCTTCTCTAAAGTCTGGGACCTAACCTTGGGCTCTCGAGGTATTACATTCCCTTCCCTTGAGCACATGACGTTCTCGCATGTGACCTTACAACTGGTTCCAGATCTTCTCCCTTTGGGGGGCTGTCATCCTAGAAGCCTACTAGGAGCCGCTCATTGTTCAGGCCCTCGCGCCCCGACACCACTCCCCGCCCTTATCGGACCGCATTCTCCAAGGGTCAGCTCTAATACCACCTGTAACATCTCGCATCGAGCGATATGAAGGACCAGATCAACTTGCCTTAATGGGCTTACGTGAACTTCCCAAGGATTATCCATCCTTGAGCTACCTTAGCTCAAGCATGCTTAATCTGGGAGTTCTTTATCCACATTCAACCCAAAAGGTATCCGGCTGGTGTTGTTTCCTTATTACAAATATAGTTTATTCAAAGATAATTGTTGTGTAATAAATACATTTGTTGTATCTTTACATATATTTATAAAAGATAAGTTTATCTTCATTTATAAACTCTTCAGTTTGTATATGAATGACTCATTAGATCTCATATTAGAGAATCTTATTCTCAAGATATTGGAACTGTGTGATAAGATTATCTGGTAACAAGACTTTTTAAAAGATTCCTGGTTCTTAGATTCTTCGGATAGAGATTTTGATTAGTCGAGTATGGACTAGCATGTAGTTTATTACCTTTAATCAGTATGAGTTACAGATGGTAAGAGATGGTGTGTCACATATCATATGACATGGAGATGTTTCTAGTAAACTCGTGGACGGTTATTGGAGAACAACTCACCGATTGTGACGTCGATCACTAACCACATGGCATGATAGATAATGGTCATGTCGTCAAGTTATGATAGTGTAGCTAATCCTTACACTTAACCGACACGATTGTCTTGTGTATTGGTGCGTAGGATTTGCTAATGCGCTGAACCATCCAATTGCGAGGTGGAGAGGTTCGTTTATGTGGTTCCATATTATTGGTGTATAGAGGTAGGTGCTTAGGGAAAGGATCTGTCACCCTTGTCATCATTGATGGGGTGAACGTCTTATGTGGTTTACTGTTAGTATGACAAAACAGTTCCTAGCTAGGGCAGATTGAACATCAGAAAATGTGTTTCCTAAGATGTCATTTGGTCACTCTAATAAGATTAGACACATAGTTACTGAATTTGTAAGTTTATCACTCCATGGCTCTCACTCAGTTGGAACGTTAGGTGATAGAAGGATTTTAACACAGGATAATCATCATTTGTAATAGATTCATTTGAAGTGAGACTTCACTGTTACTTATATTATCCTAAACATCTACTAGACTTTATTTAGGAATTCTCATATCGTCATCGGAATATGGAGAGATTTTGGCGATGGGTCAAGGTATATTGGCCGGTGTTGAAATGGGCTTTCATGTTATCTGATTGCTAGCAAACAGTGAACCTAGAAAATCACATATCATATAGTATTGTATTTGGTATCGACATCTTATACCCAATGTGTCTTGGGTGACAGCGAGTCAAACGTTCGTTTGTTGGAGTAGGAAAGTCGACTCTTCCCTGGTGGAAGTCGACTGTCATAGCACTCGACTCCCGCACTATCCCAGCCAATGGTAATGTTATCCACGTGGCACAAAATTTGGGAGGGCTAAGAGGTGAGACGACAAGTGAATTGGATGGGTGATATATAAGTGGAAATAACAAAGGTTTTTTACTGTAAGCTTCCTTTGTAATTTTTGTTTCCTTCGTCTTCTTCTACTTCTATTAAAAATCACAAGTACGTGAGTGTCACATGTAGGAAATTGAGACACGGGTGCTAGTGATACGGGCAGTCTCTAGTCTAGCATGAGAATAGGTGATTGAAACGGTACAAGCCAGCATGTTGGGTGTGGACAATCTAGGGCCACCACAACGTGATATGGAATTCAGCCTCAGTACAGAAAATGTTTATGTACCTCAGCTTAACATTAAACTTCAGGTATCCATTTATTGTATTTCATGAGATGAAATAACATATTGATTAAATACCTAAGCTGTGTATGGTGTGTTTATTATTTTTGTTGCATGTATTTGATACACGTAAAAAAAAAATTAATTTTACCGATATCGCCATACGTGTTACCTATCAAGGTTACTTGCCATAAAATTCTCCACACGTAGGATGCTGAGTTAATCCACCTGAAACCACCTTTAATCCAAGATCATCTTGAGAGAAGAAGTAAAACTTTTCTAAAAATTTTCTTACTGATTTCTTGTTACTAGATTCAGGGTTTATGGTCTTATTTATAGGAATCCATATGGAAACCCCAGGCGCTATTGGGTCGGGCTTAATGTGCTAGCATTAAATCCAATCTAATTATGAATAATTTTAATAAAAATATTTAATTATTCTTATTTATTTAATAAATAAATGCACCAAAATTAGTAATTTTCAAAATGACTAATTTATCTTTATTCTCTGTAAAAGTGATTTCTTATTGAATGAGACTTTTTGATTTCACAATTAAATTGACAATGAGAATAATCTATTATTAATTCTTATAAATCATGAGTGACATCTAGCAATATGTTATGACTATCCAATTTAATGTGAACGGGTATAGTGAATCTTTTATTACGATTTCATGCAATACGGTCCCTTTATCATTCTTTATCCTGACAAAATACAAGATTATGGACAACAAGTCATGTAACGACTCGTGAACCGTAATTTAATTTAATTATTCGTTATTGGGGTAATTTAATTTAAAAAAATAATATTAATATATCTTGTTATTATTAATAATAATAAATTATGTTATTTTAAGAAAATAGGGAATTAGGGTAATTAATTATTTTATTTTAGAATAATTATGGGAATAGGAAAAAAATTAAAATAAATTAAATTGTGAGATTTTTAGAAGTTTCGGGTGTTAATGTAAATATTAAAGGGGGCGTATATGTGAATTTCAAAAGATAAGGGGATGCTGGTGCAATTTCGGAAAAGGGACCAAGGGTCCGCTTATATATTAATGCGCGTGTTATATGTATGAAGGCTGGGTGTGGCACGGGTGGTCGCGGGAAGTGGCCAATTGCGGGTTCGATCCGCGGGAGCTGCGCGCGTGAGGCTGGAATTTGGCTTATTTTTATTCAGCCTTGGGCGTCCCAAAACGACGTCGTTTTGGGCTTGAGGCGGTGGCCTCCCAGCAA
Organism: Diospyros lotus; assembly: GCF_014633365.1. NCBI lineage: Eukaryota > Viridiplantae > Streptophyta > Magnoliopsida > Ericales > Ebenaceae > Diospyros > Diospyros lotus. The sequence continues at coordinate 30,950,283 of NC_068346.1, forward strand.
CTGCCACGTGGCCGCCTAGCGGTCGCCACGTGGCCGCTTGTTTTGGCTAATGTAAGGCTCGTTTTTTGCCGATTTTACAGTAAATGAAGCAGCAAACAAATGAGATTAAATTCAGTGAAGATGGAGCTTGAACCAGCGCTGGAAATGGCGAAAAATAGGAGAAATTGAGGCTTTAATCAGGTTTAATTAAAGTTTTAATTAGCCAGGTAAGTAAAAAAGCTAGTGATAATTATTCTGTGCGGTTGAAATTTCATTTAGAGGACAATTTTATTAATTTTGGTAAATTATTGTGGTGTTGCAGTTTGTATAATTTTTACTATGTTGGGTCAAAACAAGCCTAAGGATATCTTCGTTAAGGTAAGTTCTTTATACCCTCTACAACGTTCCTTTTATTGTCAATTTATTTAATCTCCATTCGTTTGTTTCGGTTGTTTATTAATTATGAAATTTTGAATGGTTTGATTTAAATTTAATTTATTAAACTAGCCTCGTGGATTTTATTTGTTGGTTATTTACGGGGGTTTGTGCCACCCCCCATACTTGTGGGAATGATGTCGTACTCATTCGGAGATAGGTTCTTAGTTATTCGGGTATTATTATGGATTTTGGTTGTTCATAGACTAGAGCGGTTGGACAGTGGGGGCAAGGGTCGGCTATTCGGTGACGTTGGAGTGCCTATTGTATGGTCTTTCTTAGGCCGTCGGCTGGACACTTATAGTCACTGACCGTTGACCGGTGCCAGACACTACTGACTAGCTCTTCCGTTATGTGGTTATGACATGACTTAAGACACTTTATTCCTATTGCATGGTTTGGTATGCACATGGGTACGGGCTGCATGTTGGGGTTTCCATGTTCTGTTGATGCTTGGACACAGACATCCTAGGATTTTTAGTTGCATCTGGCACAGGCATATGCATCGCGTGTGATTTACTATGTGGGCGAAGCATCTGCTTGATGGCTGGATGTATGGGCGCTAGTGTATCTAGTTCACTGCAAGAAAATTTAAATTTAGTGACGGGAATATACTTGTCACAAATTAGTGACGAATTTAGTGACAGACACCCATCACTAAAAAATTTAAGGTTATTTTTATATAAAATTTAAGATTTAGTGACGGGGCTGTAAGCCCCCGTCACTAAATTCGCTGTTTAGTGACGGGACAGTTAGCCCCCGTCACTAAATTCACTATTTAGTGCAGTCAGCCCTCATCACAAATTTAGTGAAGGGGCTGACAACCCCGTCAATAAACTCGCTGTTTAGTGATGGGGCTGTCAGCCCCCGTCACAAATTTAGTGACGGGTTGTCAGCCCCGTCACTAAACTCGCTGTTTAGTGACGGGGCTATTAGCCCCCGTCACAAATTTAGTGACGGGCTGTCAGCCCCGTCACAAATTTAGTGACGGGGGCTGACATCCCCATCACTAAACTCGCTGTTTAGTGACGGACTGTCAGCCTCGTCATAAATTTAGTGACGAGGGCTAACAGCCTCATCACAAATTTAGTGATGGGGGCTGACAGCCCCGTCACTAAACTCGCTATTTAGTGACAGGGATATCAGCGCCCGTTACAGATTTAGTAACGGGCTATCAACCCCATCACTGAATAACAACTTTAAAATCCTGCCCTCCCTCTCTTCTCCCCATGTTGTTTTCTTCTTCCCCATCTCCCTCTGCGATTTCTCTCTTCTCCCCCATCTCCCTCTGCGATTTCTCTCTTCTCCCACATCTCCCTCCACACTGTTTTCTTTTTCCCCATCTCCCTCATCGATTTCTCTCTTCTCTCTCATCTCTCTTCGTGCTATTTTCTTCGTCCGCTACTGCCTTTCGTCGGTGTCGCCTCTGTGCCATTACTATCGTTTTTTCAATCTTTTGGAGGTAATTTAATTTAAGGTTTGTTTTATTATTTAGTTAATAGTTATTTTATGTTAGTTTAATTTTAATTATTCTGTATTGTTAGTTTAGTTTAGTTTAATTGTTTAAAGTTAGTTATTTTTTGTTAGTTTAATTTTAGTTATTTTGTGTTATTCAGTGTTGTTAGTTTTGTTTAGTTTAATTGTTTAAAGTTAGTTATTTTGTGTTAGTTTAATCTTAGTTATTTTGTGTATTTTAGTTTTAGTTTAATTGTTTATATTATTTGTTACATTTAGAAATTAAAATGTAAAATTTATTGATTGTTATTTAGTAGTCATAGTATAAATGTATCTTATTTTTTATGTAATTATATTAATAAATATTATTTTTTTATTTAAAACAGTAAAAGTTTTCAATTTCAAATTTTTAATATTTTATTTTTAAAGTAAATTTTTAATTATTTCTATAATTAATTTTAAATTTTTATTTATTATGTATATAATTTAAATTTTTAAAAAAGTTTCTTGTTATTTATTAAATTTTTATTTTTGATTTAAAAATTAATTTAAAAAATTAATTTTTTTTTTTAATTCTTTAAAAGGATCTGTGACGGGAAATTCCCGTCACAGATTAGTGACGGGTTGCAGAGCCGTCATAGGTCTGTGATAGCTCTGCAACCCCGTCAGTGACGGTTCTGCAACCCGTCACTGATATATGACGGGATCCAAAAATTCGTCACTAAAATTTAGTGACGGATTCCTTACCCGTCACTAAAAAATTTAGTGACGGAATTTCTAGTTTTAGTGATGGATTTTTTCATCACTAAAACTAATTTTTCTTGTAGTGGTTGATGCTTATTACGCCTTGCATTTTATGTGCGCATTGTATGGTTAAAATATGTATAGTGGTCTCGGACGGGAGTACCGTTCCGAGGGAGCCTAGGACTCGGTTATTTAGTGGCTCGCATGTCGGGAGTATCGACCCGAAGAGTGCTCACAGGTTTGTTGAAGACATTTGTTGCCTTTCAGGGCAGCAGCAGGCTGGTATGGAACTTGGGTACCGGGTGTCTTGTGTGGGCCCCAAGGACCGGTATGTGTTTTCCTTAAGCTATGTTGTTGTGTTGTTAGTATCTCATGGCTTGTGTGTATGTGTGGGACTGTGTTTGGGGTGATCTTTTCTTCTATTTACTTTATAACCTTCCTTTTCTTATAACTTGCTGAGTTTTGCGACTCGCCTTGCTTTCCATCATTCCAGGTAAGGGTAAAGTGAAGTTCGAGGGCAAGGATCGTACCACCTAGCAGCCAGCCGTGACGGTAGGGTGTATAGTTAGCTTTCCCCCATTGTCTCTTATGTTTGGCAGGATTTTTGTTCCTTATTTTTGACTGTGCCGGGTCATGTCTTGTACCTCCTATTTGTTGGCATAGATGTAATGCCCCACTTTTCCGGGCGCGTTTTATAACTTGGGACAATTTCGGAATAATAATTTTTTTTTTCTTTCAAACTAATGCTAAACCACATCATTCCTCGAAATCGTCCCAGAATTCCCAACTCTTTATCTCAAAAGATAATCATTATACACATCAAATGCAGAAGCAATGATCGAAACATGATATCTTAACATTAATTATAAATAAATTCTTACATCTTCAACATTCCTCAAAACGTTCAGAATCTAAAGTGGCAGAACTTAAATACAGGGGTTACGTTACATACATTTCATTTATCATCCACTCTGCTAAGTGTCATTTCATGCCTCATTCATCCTCGTATCTGCTACACTCTCCATCTGGAATGTTTGAATATTTCAGGGGCAAAGTTCAAGTTAGATGATGAATCATCTAAGTAAGGGGTGCATAATGTTATATCATGTGTGTATGTAATATCTTTCATCGTAGGTGTCAATTGCACCATTCATGCTACATACCGTTCTTACAGCCACATCTTTCGAAGCCGGGGTGTCTGAGGGCACCCTTGATAAAGTAGCGGTGCTAGTTCGTACTCCCTATGGCCTTAATGCGTGTGATCAATGATATCAACGTGTATTTATGTATTTCATAATCATGTCATGTATGTAGTCTATGTGATGAATACATATCAAAGGATGTTAATATGATGAAAACATTTTCGAGGAACATAAATCACTTACAAACTATGCATTTTCCATAAAACTAAGTCCAGTGGGGAAATACCACTTACCTTCTCAAGCTTATCGGGTTATCTCGATATTCACGTCTTGCCTCGAAATACATGCATCTCCTCGATTTGTGTGCCGACCTCAAAATTTGTACAAGTCACTTCAACTTAAGTCTCAAAGTATCCTAATCACCACATTTATTTAAATAAACATTAAAACTTATTTTTCCATAATTTCTAACACTTTCTTTAATTTTCTTTCTATTTCTTACTAATTTTCCTCAATAAATCCAAACTAAATATTTCTCAAATATTTCACTACAACAATTCATAAAATAATATTCCTGAATTTTTAAAATTTTTTAGAGAATTTTACTTACCTTGTCTTAGCATCTCCGGCTTCCTTGGTATGCGTGTCATATCCTCGAAACGTGTAGCCGAACCGATTTCTTGCCCAAAATCTCTAAAATATTAATAAATATTCTTTTGCTATTTTTTTTCAGCATTTTTCAAATTTTTTCTCTATTTATTTTTTATTTTCGCTTCATTTCTTTTCTTTTCTTCCTTTTTTTTTTCTTTTCTTTTCTTTTTTTTCTTCATCTTCAACCTCCAGCTCCTCTGCTGCTCCTGCGCACCAACACCCACCTTCATTCTTTCTTTTTCGTTCTTTCTTTTCCTTTTCTTCATTCTTTTCTTTTCTTTCTTTTCTTTTTCTTTCTTCTTTTTCTTTTCTTCTTCTTCTTCTTCTCTTCTCCTCCTTCTTTCTTCCAGCAACCTGCAGTGCCGAACTAGCCTTGCAGCTGTCCGCCTCCTGCCTTCATCGGCTGCTACCGGCCTCACCAGCCACCGCCGCATGTTGCAACGCAGCCGTCATCACACACTGTAGCAGCTCCGCTACTTCCACGCTCGTCGTGCTTGCTGCCCGCGACCCTGCTCGTCGCAACGCACCGCCATGGCAGCCTTTACTCGAGCTTGCGGCTGCAACCGGCCAACTTTTAGCCAGCCACCATCGGCCAGCCCTTAGCCAACCACATCTCTTTCTCCATTTCTCTCTTTCCCTTCTCTCTGCTCTCAATCTCTCTCGCATTTGCTGCTTCTCATCGGCTAAGCTCACTGCCTATTTATAGGCAACCCGCCCCTCTCCTCACTGACTTACCCACACCGCTTGGCGTGAAACACTCCAATCACAACCATTCTGATTTACAGGGCATGGCTATAAAGATGTAGGGGCATGGAGTTGCAGACCATTGCGTGAAGATTTCTCCAATTGAAGCCATTACATTTGCAGAGCATGGGCAGCCATCACTTATGCACTCACAGCACGTTTATATACACATATATATAATTCTATATTATATTGTAATAATAAAAATTATATATTTAAATTCTAAAAATTTATTTCCATTTCACTTAAATAATTATCTAATTGCAACTATCCCTTGAATTTATTTGCATTACAATACTGAAAACGCAAAATTAATAATCCAATTCTTAGTTGAAAAGGACGATTTTGCCCCAGTGTCCTCACCGGGCTGTCGTTTCATCCCGAAACCACTGAAGGGTTGCTCATTAACCAAAATCGGAGCCCCTAGGGCTCCGTTGATTTTTCGAGAATCCCCTACGACAATTTGGTTTTACAGCCTAAATGGCAATTGCATTTTAGCTATATCGAAAATCGTTCCGAATTCGATTTCTTTCGATACCATAAATCTTATCTCGATATGCTCGTCGAGACCATATAATTTTTCTTAGATAATTTCACTCCGAGGCATTCCCTACAGTCGATTCCGTACGTATAAATGCTATCAAACCAATTTTTCGGTATCCTAAACTCATCGAAATTACTTGACAACTTCATACGAACATGGAGTATTACAACATGTGTCTGTATATATACTCCGTGCCTGCTGATCTAGCTGGGTACCTATGTGCGTGCATGTATATGGTTTTGCTTCCGCTGTTGTATTTCTTGAATATGCATGCCAGGGTACTTTTGTCTTATGTTGCATTCTTTTTCCCTTTTGTAAGTGCTTCCGTTCGGGTAGCTCGGTGGTTAGGATATCCAGAGGGGGGGTGCTTACAAGTCAAATATCTTAATCTTGTCATATGACTAAATTCAAAATCAATCTTGACTAATATGACACAACTCATGGAACACATATTCCATTATCATATTATCTCGATTAAAGATTTATCGTCAAGTGATTATCGAATAGCATAGGATATCCTCATCGTAAACCTCAAGATGATAGATTCCATGTCTAATGCACACATACCTTATGCATCACTAATTAGGCATATAGATATGTATAATTATTATTGATTAGAACAACCATATAGTATCGTAGATATCCTAATCCACCAACACACAAATATCCATGTCATCTCAAGTCTAAGAACTAATTGCACATTCAGAGCTAACATTGAATAATTAACATATGAGAAAGAACCCATGTGAAGTAATGCTAACTGTTATGTTCAGTAAACTCGTTCCTGTAGCGAACACCCACTAATCTTCCTTTCATATCTCATATAGAATGGTATGAAATTCATCAACCTTCACTTTTGATATCTCATGCTCAACAAAGAGGAAGATGATGTATTGGTCTTTACAAGTGGCTACTACTTAGGTTAGGAACTCTATGGTTGGGAAGTTATTTATAGCATAACAAACATTGGATTAACTGTTACTCATATCCTTAACTCTTAAGGATGATATCAACTCTTTATTATATTAATGGATATATATTTAATTTAAATCATATTACAATTTAAAAAAAATATAATCTTATCATTTAATTAATATTTAAAAAATTACAATATCGAGTCTCTTTGTATTACTACAAATAGTCTTAAGGGGTCATATCCAACAGAAACTAGATCTGGAATTCTTATTCCAAGAACAACGATAAGTTCAATTTGCTTTGATTTTTTCTTCTTTTTCTTCTATTTTTTTTTTCTTTGAATAATTCTGGAAAGATTAATAATGAAAATGATAAGGTTCCAATACACATTATTTCTAGCAAATCCCATCGTTGGAATCAATTCCATCGATAGGTTTTTCCAGAAATAATGGTTAATGAAACCCTGGCCATCTTTTTGGCATTCTAATCTACCATGGCCTTTTTATTATTTTGATTTTTTAATTTTGTTAATTTTAATTTAATATAAAATAATTATAATTATAATTAATTAATTAATTTAAGTTAATTTAATTGTGGTTTAATTAACACTATTTGTAACTAGGTATCTAAACAAAAACAATATAACCGCATGGAGTTCAAGAAGTATTTATAATGCTATGAATTAGACAAACACCTCTAGCTCCTCTAATGGATATCCACTCCTTATTATACTAATGAATATATATTTAATTTAAATCATATTATAATTTAAATAAAAATATAAATTTATCAATTAATTTATATTTAAAGAATTACAAAATCGAATCTCTTTGTGCCACTAAAATTGGTTTTAAGGGCTCATAATCAAAAGAAACTAGATTTGGAATTCTTATTCCAACAGTGACGATAAGTTCGATTTGCTTTGGCTTTTCTCTTTTTTTTTTTTTTTTCCTTCAAATAATTCTAGAAAGATTAATAATATAAATGATAAGGCTCCAATACACATTATTTCTAGCAAAACCCATTGTTAGAATCAATTCCATTGATAAGTTTTGCTAGAAATAATGGTTAATGGAACCCTGGCCATCGTTTTTGGCATTCTAATCTACCATGGCCTTTTTATTTTTTTTATTTTTTAATTTTGTTAATTTTAATTTAATATAATTTAATTATAATTAATTAATTTAAGTTAATTTAATTATGATTTAATTAACACTATTTGTAACTAGGTGTCTAAGAAAAAAAATATAACCACATGGACCTCAAGAAGTATTTCTAAATCACAAGGGGTCTCTATATAAATGATTCAAACTATAGGGGTGTATGTGCAATCTACCCTTAAAAATGGATAAATTTAAAAGACATTCCGTGAATTTTGATTATTTAGCCTGACACCCCTTGAACTATTAAATTCATCCCATCAATAGGGAATCTTTGAAAATTAATCAGGACACCCTTGAACTTTGGCATTTTAAAAGGGTGTCATGCCTAATTTTGGAAAGTCTATGAGTTAATTGGGCGGATCTTAACATTTATTGGGTGTTCGAGCCAAAAAACAAAAATTAAACATGTGTGGGTCAATTTACTACAAGGAGAATTAAAATTCCAAAATTAAAGTAAATCTGAAAGTGTGTATTCCTTTTTGCAATTTGCCCTTAATATTTTTAATTTGAATGAATCACTTTTTACTTTTAGATAATTGCTTCAATAAATGAAAAGCCTAGGTAAATTATCTCTAACGTTGGATTTGAACTATGAAAATAAATGACCAAAAGTAAAATTATAGGGATTTAGTGAGAGCTGCTTGAATACTTGAGAATTTGTTCCCTTATAATTTTTATGAATGATATTTATTTTTTGTAAAATTTGTTTCCTTATAATTTTTATGAATGATGTCTACTTTTTTGTAAAATTTTTAAAGAGAATTTTAGATATTGAAGTTATCTTATCTGTATTTTGTGCGGTGCTCTCTTTCATTGGGGGGGAAATTATATCCTTTTAACTTAGGAAGTTATTTTGGGTTTTTAAATTTTTTAATAAACTTTTGACTATGATGCATAATTTATAATAAAAGAAAAATTTCTTGATGGATTTGACGTGTCTTTCTATCGTTGTCCAATGAGTTTGGTACAATGAGGATGTCCTTTTATTCGAATTTTCTTTCACAGGGACTACCAACTTTATAGCGAAAATTATTTGGTTTAATGTAGTTACTATTTAATTAAGCATCCAATAATATAAATTAAAAAATGTCACTCTAAATGTCATTTTTAAGTGGAAAATAACATTTCCCTTTCTTTTCGTTTCAAAAATATTGAGAGCAGTAAAATTTATTCGAGAGAAAATATTTAGCAATTTTTTTTGGAATCCACAATAAAATAATTAGTAATTACAGAATTAATTAATATATTTTATTCTAAGAAATTTATATTCATGGTTTAAATAATTTTATAATAATTTAATAACAAATTAATACGATATTATCGAAAGCAAAATATTGAAAAGCAATGACTGCAATAATTTAAATTGTTACAATACATTAACTAATAAATGTGTCCACTCAGCAGGCAGCGGGGGCCCACTGAACTTTTACTTGGACTTCTTCATGATGAGACCACTGCACCACACGTCGTATTTCTCTTTTCAAACTCTAAATCTCGACTTCATCAAGCTTATGTTACATTCGCGTACAATTTTTTAGAGATAATACTTATTTAAATATTATATAATTAAATTTTATTATGAATAATTATCTTTTTTTAAAATATTTAAAATAATTTTTAAATATCAAACATATTATGTTTACGTGCTTTGTGCGGAATCCCCATATAAGAAATTTATATCTTTTAACTTAAAAAAAATATTTTGGGTTTTTAATTTTTTTTTACTTTTTAATAAGTACTTACTTATGACACAAGAATTATAAGTAAGTAAATAGATCTGTTCGCACAAAGATCTCTCACAACCGTGGCAGGCAGCAGGCTGCAGACAGCAGGCAGCAGGGGCCCAGTGAACTTTTACTTCGACTTCGTGTATGAGCGAATAAATATCCATCTTCTTCACAACCATAGCAGGCAGCACGCAACAGCAGGCTGCAGGCTGCAGGCTGCAGACAGCAGACAGCAGACAGCAATTCGCGATGTGACCACAACGCCACGCGTCGTATTTTTCTCATTTCAAACTCATTGCGTTCTCTTTATTTTTTCAACTTGTTTTGAATTTTAAATTTTAAATTTTTTAAAATATTAAAAACGTATTTATTTTATTATTTTTAAAAATAAAAAATTATAAAAATACCCAAAATAACTTTTTTATTATTTTAGATATTTTCAATTAAAACACGCTAAAAACACTAAAACATAAAAAACACAAAATCCTTTTCTCCAATCTTACACACCTAACTTCTTTCATCTCTCATTTCTCTCTTCTCTTATTTTCTCTCATTTCTCATTTCTTTAGCTGTCGACCGTGCCCGCCATTGCCATCACTGTCGTTGACCGCGCTTGTCACCAGCAATGCAACCCGTCGTCAACCGCCTCCGTTGTTCTCTTGCTGATTTTCTCTCATATCTCATCTCTTCTCTTACTAGTTTTTGGGTATCTTGGTTGATGGGTCATTTGATGTCTCTGATCACCGAAAACCACCAACCATGGTGGTTGGTGGCGATTGGCAGTGCGTATACATGTGGGTGTTAGGTTTGATTGAACATTTAAGCTTAGATTTAAAGGGATTTGGTTGTCGGATCTTGATAATTTTGGGGTATATTGGTCGAAAGGTTGTTGGGTGTCGGGTGGTTGCCTCTAATCATTGGAAACCACTGGCCATGGTGGCCGGTGGTGACTGTTAGTGCATTTTTTCAAAATGACAAAAAGAATATATTTTTAAAAATCTTAAAATAAACACTTAAAACATAAAATTAAAAATAAATTAAAAACTGAAAAACTAAAACACGAAAGAAAACGCAACCTAAATTTCAACTTTATCAAGCTTAAATCACACGTGGATGTCACATGGGGGTTTTGCTTGGTGAATGCATTTAAGTTTATCTAAACATTCTTAGAACTCAATTATTTAGTTTTTTTTTTCATTTTTATTTTTATCATTCAAACACAACAATAAATTTATTGATTGAAAATATTATCGTCAAGTTGTTTAGCGTTAACAAGAAAGAGAACGATCAAAAAGTACAGAAAAATCCTCTCATAAACACTTTGATACTTAACTCAAATATTGAAGTTTTAGATGTTGTATTGAAACTAATATCAACGACATATCTCTTCTGAAATGATTGGATGTTTCTTTATAGAGAAATATGAAACTTTTCAATATACATTGGAATTAAGATTCTTATGAATAATATTTATTTTGACATTCTGGAATCTTAATAGAATTATGAATTTTATGAATGATGTCTATTCTTTGCATAGAATTATCAGAGAGATTTTTAGATACAAGAATTATCTTGTTTATGCTTTGTGCGGGACCCTCTCCCATCTTTTTTTTAACTCAAAAAGTTATTTTGGGTTTTTAAATTATTTAATAAACTTTTACCTATTACACATGACTTATAATAAAAGGAAAAATTCTTTGACATGGGATTGGGTGAGACTTTCCATTTCTGTCCAATGAATTTGATAGAATGAATGACCCTTACTATTGAAGATGCCCTTTCGCTCGGATTTTCTTCTACATGGACTACCAACTTTATAGTGAAAATTATTTGAATTAATGTTGTAACAATGGGTTTAAAGTATTTATTTTAATTGGTATTATATTTTGGTGAATTAAATTTCGGTATTGTTGGGATAAAGAGTGGAAAATATTTTAAGTATGGATTATAGGAAAAATTAAGGAAAATATTATATTTTTCATTGTTTTGGGGGGAAAAGAAAATAAATTGTAAGTGAATTAGCTTTGTGGATATCCAAAGTGGACATTGGTGAGTTGAAGAGTTAAACCATTTGGGCCCAATGTGAGTTGGACTAATGGATTTGGGTTTGGGCCAAGTGTGGAAAGGCCCAATAAAAGTGGAGATTGAGAATTAAATAAAATGGATTGGGGCAACTTGAAAAGTAAACTTATTGGGCCTAAATAGTAGGGGTTGGATTATTGTGTAGGCTTGAGCCCATGTGAAATTATTGTTTTAAATTTAATAAAAAGGAAAAGAAAAAGAGATGGGGAAATGTCCAAAAAAAGGGTAAGATATTGTAGTGGAGTGTGTGTATTATGAGGGGTAAGATTGGAATTTGGAGAGGGGTGGTTGGAGACGGGACATGCAACCCATCTTTCCCATTCTTTCTTGCTTCTTTAATAATCTTCTTCCCTCTTTCCTCTCCTCTCCAACTCTCTTGCTCTCCCTCTCGTTCATCTCTTCTTCTTCCTCTTCATTTCTTTATGCTATTTTCTCCACTTTCTACACTTGGGTGAAGCTTCAAGAGGAAGGAATTTTAGATTTTGGGAAGGGCAAGCTTCTTCTTCCAAGCATCATCAAAGGCAAGTTCTCTTTGCACTTTTATTTTATTTTATGCAAGCTTTCCTTTTTTTTTCATTGCAGCGTCGAAATTTTTCATAGTTTTTCATCTTCTCATTATTAAAAATTATTTTTGTTATTAGTTGTATATTTGTTTTGAACCGTATGTCTTGTCAAAACTTTGGTTGGGTCTTGTTGTTGGTCTCGTTGGGGCTTGTTCACCCCATTTTTCGTTCAAGGAATGACATTTGTGGCTTAGAAAGTTAGTGGTGGTCTTTTTGGGGTGTTTCAGGTCCATTTCGTGTGTTATGTGTGTGTCGAGTCAACTAATTTTGGGGTTTAGTCGACTCAGCAAAGGCTCGTTTTCTCATATTTTAGTGCCAGTCCTCGATTTAGTCGACTAATCAATTTGCTCAGTCAACTAAGCATTAGTCGACTAAAAATTTCCTTAGTCGACTATTCCTTTCAATAGTCAACTATTCCTTCCAATAGTCAACTAATCCTTTTCTTTCAGCTCGCATACCTTGTACTCTTTTGACCATAACTTTTTATCCAGATATCATAATTAAGATCTATTTTTTTTGTTGAGACCCTAACTCGATAATCTTAGTTTTGTTATATAATTTGGATCATTTGGCTAATCTTTGAGCCTGTAGGAGCCCTATGAATTTCATGCTTGTATTTGGAAATCTTTGTTTCCTCGTAATCCGACCATGTCTCGGTTTTTGGATCATAACTTTCTGTAGAGATATCAAAATTGAAATCCAATTTTTTCTCCATAAACTGTACTCCTTAAGCTTTGCTTTGGAATAATTCTTGGATCAGTTGAGTATGTTTTGAGCTCGTAGTAACCCTGCCAATCATTGCCCAGAATCTAGAAATTTTCTTATTTTGGGTAGTCCGTCTTTCTCCAATTTTTGGGAAATAAATAGATACTTTGGATTATGATTTGAGTATAGTTGAGAGCCATTAATAGGCTATGCGATCTTCTTTTGTTAGCAAATTTCTTAGAGAATTAATGGAGTCTTATTGAGCATTTCTGGTTGCATTTTTTATTCATTAGCCAAGTAGGGCTTGTTCATCTCTACATTTCTTTGTGGAATGATACTGCACCCTAAGGGGATAGGTTCCAGATGTTGATACTGGGTTGGTTGTGTGATTCTGATTACAGCTATGTTGCATTTCATTGTGTTTCTATATTGCTTTGACTTATGATGTTGGGTCATGGGTTGCATTTATTGGGGGGAAACATGTTTTGTTGTGTGGGGATGTGTATGCATTGGCATGACCCAGTCGGCCTAAGAGCCTACTTGGGTATACTAGGTGAATATATGCATTTAGAGTACTCGTGTGTGTGAATTCCTACGTGGGTGTAGCATGGCTTGATACTTGATTTATGGGGGCTTTGCCATCACGTTAATGCTGCAAATGCCATTGCATTTCTTTATATGTTGCATTGCATGGTTCCTTTGAGCACACTGGCTTTATCCGTGAGATGCACATCTATTTTGGAGAAGGGAGGATCGTTCTGATGGAGCATTGGCTTATGAGTTTTACTATCCTGAGTGTCGATGGTATCACCCCGATGAAGCTTGGTTTGTGATTGTGATGCGTAAGACTGCAACAACTTGAGATCTTTGATGTGGTGGTATTCACAATTCTGTTCAGTGGGCTGTTATGACTGCTAGTAGTTTTGTATACTGGTTCTTGGGCGCCAGTGTCTGCATTTTATGTGGGCTCCAAGGACCATATGTGTGCATTTATGCATTTTCAATTATGATTTGGCATGACAGTACATATTCATGTGTGGGGGATGTTGATGGGTTAGTCAGCTATCAACCCTGTTACCTTTTTTCTTTTATATATACTTGATGAGTCTTATGACTCACTTTTATTTTACATCATTCCAAGTAAGCATGAAAAGGCAGTCGAGAGTCGGTTCAGTCGGGCTTAGCTTTCCTTTTGATAGATGTTGTGTACAAAGGCACCCTAACTAAAAGATTCTTGGGCATTTTGTCTTGTTTTGAGTCCAGGGAAAATATTGCTTTACTATGCTAGGCATAGTGTTTCTTATGGGATATGTAGGCATGTGGGCCTTAATATTGTCATTGCAGATTGTGTACTATATAACTTTTGCTTCTGTTATGTATATTAATGAAAAGCTCTTTAGAGATGTTTTTTTTTTTTAGTCTGCATTTATATCCATTTCTGTGAGGGCTTTCTCTCGAAACTCCCGTGTTTACGGGACTTCCGAGAGCAGATCCTTACAAATGTAGTTACTAATTAATTAAGCATCCAATAATTAAGGTTATTTTTTGTGATTTTGCTTTCACATTTTATTTTTTTGTTTTTATTTATATATATTATTAAATATATATATAATTGTCGTGTCATAGACGATAATTCGGACATTTAAATTTTTTTTTGATAAGATAAACAATTATTTATAAAAAAATTTAATTTTAATTTTAATTTTTTTAGAATATTAAGATAAATATCATCTATACGAATCTTAATCCTAATAGGTTTCCAAAATATAAGAATTCTAATCTTACTAGGATTAGAAAAAGTCAAAATAGACGCTATTTGTAACAATCATAATTATGACCTAATTATAATTACTCTATATTCATATATAAATATGTAGACGCTCATTCCTAAAAGTATATATTTTTAATATTGGTTTCAATACAATATTTATTATTTTTAGTGTCTGATTTAAATATAGAGTGTTTACGCGAGAACTTTTTCTTGCCCTTTGACTATTTTCTTTCTTATAGGCTCAGCCGACTTGACGACGACGTTCTAATCAAATAAATTTATTATTATATCTCGAAAACAACAATAATTATTTAAACAATAGCTTTATTAGCCTCTTCTCCAATTAAACCAAATTAAAAAGACCAAAAACTATATCAAAAACACAAATGATGAGTGAGGACGCTCTCAATTGAGCTCAAAAACAAAACCCTACACGTAACCATTCAAACACTCAAAACTACCTGATTTAACACTCTTGACGGTGACTGAGCATTTGCAATAAACTACTAAGGGTCTGTTTGGTGTACCTTTCTGATAAAAGACGCGCGCGCGCGCGCACACACGAAGGGGGATTGCAAAACTTGGCTAATTACTTCATCCAAACAAGATCAGTTGATATCACCTCATCTAATTATACAAGTGGGTTAATTTTATTTATTAGTTCACTGGTTTTGAGGGTGTTTGGCTTGCTCGTTTGGCAGCTTATAGGTAATAGCTATTTATTTAGGTTATAAGTTGTCAAGTTTATTTTGTAAGTGTTTAATATGCAATTAACAACTTAAACGCTTTTAAGCTTAAAAGTTTATCCACCAGCATTTCAGAAAAGCTACTCCCCCAGCTTTTCCAAAAACACAGTGGAGGATTTATTGCGTTGACCAACGAAATATTTATTTTACCCTCGAACAAAATATATAATTTCAATCATATCCCATCTTCATCTTCTACCTTTACTATCGTTGTTGCTGCCAAACCCATTTTCTGTCGCCACTGTCACTCCAACCCTAGCCTCTTGTCATCATTGTTGCAGCCCCAACCTCTTGCCGTCGACGTCGCCTCCTTTGTTCACTGCCATCTCCTTCATTTTATATATATATATATATTTAATATATATATATTTGAATGTATATTAAATTAATATATTTAATATTTTTATTAAAAATTAATATTTTTATAAATTTTATTTACATCATTTAACACCATATCTATTTTAGTTTTTTTTATTAAATTTTGATAATTTATTATCTTTTTTAAATAAAATACATAATTATTAATTAATAATTTAAAAATACATTTATCTAAATACATTATTAGTTTCAATGCTATTTAACTTTTAAATTTTATATAATTTAAAATCTAAGACAAAAAAAAAAAAGGTAAGCCAAACACCCTCTTCATTTCAAGTAGATACTAATGGAGATGGAGAAACAGGGCAAGTTCATGTCTTGAGTCCTGTTCTTCTCTTCAACTAAGAGTATACACCCGAGACTAAATACAGACCGGAGAGCAAACCAAATTTAGATTCACTGGTTTCATTTCAGATACATTCACCAGATACTAATGGAGATGAAGAAACAAGGCAAGTTCATGTCTTGAGTCCTGTTCTTCTCTTCAACTAGGATTATACACCCGAGACTAAATACAGACCGGAGAGCAAACCATATTTAGACTCCAACTCGATATTTTGGACTCACCAACGTTATCATCTTCGGCTCGGAGGTCAGGCTGATGAGCCCAACAAGAAGAAAGAGAGGAAAACGAAGGCGAAAGGGTCTTGAAATTGAACTGGGTGATCAGCCGGGGCGGCGCTGACTTGCAGGAGAGTTGGGAAAAGCAGGCTTTTTGTGGTCGGCAGCAATATTGTTAGTGGCCGGAGCTCTGCCACCGAACACCGCCTCCGCCAGTTCGGCAAATATTCGATCTTTGATTTGGCCCGATCTCTTTGGGGGGAGGCTGGCTTTCTCCCTCTTGCAGGAATTCTGCTCCATTTCGGAATGAAAATGGCGAAGTGGGTGGGCTCTATTTATCATGGGGCAAAAAAGCATAAAAATGGCCCCCCTCAACCCCTCAACCTTTTATTTTGTAACAATCAGCCCCTCTTGATCTAATCAGCATAACTCGTGAACTCACCTTCATCTGCATCCATCATATTGTTTTTTTTGTCCATTTCTTTCTATGTGTACTTTATATTTATAGTTTATTTTTACAATTTCATGCTTAAGAATATATATATATATATATGTGATAAACAATAATAAATATATTTTGTCTTCGTATAACATATCTTTATTAAACTTTGCTTTAGATTTAAAATATTTTTATTAGTTGATGATATTAGTGAAAATAAAGTGAATTTATCATCACCCAATAAAAGTATTTTGATAATTAAAATAAGTTTTAATAAATATAATTTATTCAAAGATAATTGTGTATTTGTTAACTCCTATTGCTTAGTGCACAGGGTAGAAAAACCTTATTTTTAATATTTGGACAAATTGCAAACAATAAAAATAAATTTTTTTTAAAGAAAATAGATGAAAACAAGGCAACACCTGTATAATAATAGTAATTTTGTGTTGACTCTCATACCACTTGGAACATTATGAGTTCCCACTCAAAGGCGTTAACTAAGAGTGAGTTATATGGGCTTTATATATCTAAGAACTCTTCAATAGATTATAAATGTGGGATTGGTTCATAGCATTCTTTCCCTTTTTCTCTATTATCTCATAATTAACAACTACTATCACAATCGTACATAACTTGGTTTTCTCACTTTCAACCCTATTATGAAGACCAAGTTATGAACCAATCAAGTTATGGCACAACATAACCCTTATTCTGTTGCCAATGGTGACAGGTTGTCGCTTTTTTCTACTATTTTTTAAGTAAATTTTACCCGGATATCTTTTGAGTTAGGTCATTTGCACAAGGACGGAAGGACCCCTCTGGTTTAGAAATACTTTTGGAGGTCCATGTAGTTTATATTTGATGATACTGGACCGATTATCAAATTCTGCCTCGAATTGAGTATCTATAAGGGTGGGGGGTTTTAATCTCTCGAGAGGATTTCGACGATCAAATCAGTAAAAGAAGATACCCGAAATAAAAAGTCACTCAGTAGTCAGATGTCTATATCTATAGAAATTAACCTCTATTTATAGATGGCGTAAAACTCACTTCAAAGAAATAAAATAACATTTGAAAAAGAACGATAGAGAGAATCTTGGTTGACCGGATCCCTCTCGTTCAAATTAAATTTGGGACGAAGATCCTGGAGATTTGGAAGATACGTGGTGATTTTTGAGATAGACATATGGCAATACTAAGTTGGTTTTCGGGTGTAGTAAAGTAAATTTACCCTTAATAAAATATTTCCTCACCAATATTCATTTGGGCAATGGGTTCCAAAATTGGAACCAAATATAGATAAAGATGGAGAATGGGGAGAGGAAAAAGGAGCACGAGGAGAAGAAGAACCTTGTTTCACCAGTGATTCACTAAATTTGTTGTTGCTGCTACGTATTCTTCACAGTTTCTATTATTTTGCCTTTTTCTTCTTTGCAAAATTGTCACGATGATGGATTTGATCTGTAGAGAATCAAACGCATGGAGACTAGATTTGGAATCCTTATTCCAACAGCGACACTAAGTTTGATTTGCTTTGCCTTTTTCTTCTTTTTCTCTTATTTCTTTTTTTTTCAAGTCTTTAGAATATATTTGATTGCACATATTTATTACATATATTTTCTATGGAAGTAATCAAACACTCTTAATTTTTTTATGAAAAATATATATATGGTATAAGTATTTAAAATTTCTTCCCATGAAATTCATTTTTAAAAAAGGTGAGGTGGTTTTTGTTTTCTAAGTAATCATTATTTAGAATTTAATTAAATTCTAAGTAATACAATTAAACAAACCCTCGTAGAACGATTAATAATGGAAATGATAGGGTTCCAATTCACATTATTTCTAGCAAAACCCATTGTTGGAATCAATTCCAGTGATAGGTTTTGCCAAAAATAATGGTTTTGGCATTCTCATGTACCATGGCTTTTTTTTATTTTTTTTGATTTTTTAATTATGTTAATTTTAATTTAATATAATTTAATTATAATTAATTAATTTAATTATGGTTTAATTAACACTATCTGTAACTAGGTGTCTAAGCAAAAAAATATAACCACCTGGACCTCAAGAAGTATTTCTAAATGCGAAGGGATTTCTATACAAATGATTCAAACCACAAAGGTTTGTGCAATCTGTTAGTTTGATTTATGATAGATTATATCCCAAGAGGGGTGAATTGGATTATAATAAAAAATTTACTTCTTTAAACACTACATAATGAAAGAATTGTAGATTTTAAAATATGTCAATTATATTTCGAAATCAAAATCTATGTTTGATCAAGTTTCAAAATATAATATATAGATTTTGAAATATAAGATTGCGTTATCTTTGTTGTTTTCAGACCATTTTTAGTTTTTAGTTTTCTAAAATAATAAAAATATGTTTATTTTGTCATTTTCAAAAATATATTTTTGAAAATAAGAAAAAAATTTATAAAAAAACCCTAAACAATAAAATGTTGTTTTGGTTGTTTTCAATCAAAATAATCTCTAAATCCAAAACATAGAAAACATAATTTATTTTTCATGTTTTGCCTCTAAAATAAAGGGAAAAAAAGAAAAGAAAGAAAAAAAGAAGAAAAATTTATTGTTAAATTTTAAAAATAAAATTTTATATTTATTTAGAATTTTAAAAATATAATATATCTATATTATAATAAAAATATAGGATAACATATAGTATATTATTAAGTATATTATACATATTATGTATAATAATATTTAATACAAATTATCATTAGATGTCAACAATTTATTAATTAAATTTATTATTTTATTTTAATAGTAAAATTTTATTAAAAAAGGTTAATTTTATCATTTAATAATCAAATTCATTAAATAAAATATCATAAAATAATTTTTTTCAAAATTCTAAAATAAAGGCATTTTTTAATTTTCTATTTTAAGAAATAGTTTTTTAAAATGACAAAAAATATATATTTTCAATTTTCTAAAAACAGATTATCAAAACAAAAAATTGAAAATGAATTTAAAACTTAAAACAAAAAATTAGAAACGCAAAAAGAACGCAGCCTAAGTTTCTAATTTTAATTTTAGTTTATGTTTCGAAATCTCACTTTGTAAAGAAGATAATCTTCTTAATGATGAGTAAATAAGAATTCTTATAAACAATGATGCTTGTTTGTTTTGATAAAAAATAGTGTTTTTTAACTTATGTCAAAAAATCTTTTGAGGGTTTGAGTAAAAACAATAACAAAGCAGAAAGTAAATATAAGTATACAAGTATTTTATAGTGGTTTAACACCCAACCTAATTCGCTACCTTCAAATTTTCCTACTTGAAAGATTTTCAATCTCAATCACTAGATGATAACAAATGTTTTTCCAAAATTTACTCTAAAACCTTTACATATAATGAGTTTTTAAAGTTAAACTCAATCCTTACCACAAATGGTAAATAAAGGAAATGAACTTTACAGCCCTAATAAATATGATATTAATAAATGTCTTATCAATGGCTGTACAAACCTCTTATAACAACTTGGGATAATGAGAGCTATAAGTAATAAGACTTCTTTGTTCCATTTGCTTCTCCTTTGCATATTTAATGCACAATATAAATGTCTATGAATTTTCTTCGAGGGCTCAATAAATGTTTTTTGTTCACTTCTAGTATTCTTCATCTTCAAATACCTGTTATTTATATGAAAATACAAAATGTTGGTCATTTCTAATCGTTAAAGACAAGATTTCACGAAATTTTAAAATAAGTTTCGAAACACAACTAATCCGATTTTGAAACATCTCAATTTGTACTAAGGTTTCGAAACATACTCTATATTTTGAACGTCTGACCATAACAATTGGCCCTACAGATTAGGATAGCATTTAATGCAAAGCAACAATATTTACCTACCAAGATTTGCAATGATTACAATTTTAAATTTGAATTTGCTTTCACAAAAATGGAATTAAGAGTTTGAATTACTTTTAGATACAAAAAGAAATTTTCATAAAAAAAATGTATTTCAAATTTTCTTACTCTTGTTGTCAAATACGATAGAGGTTTTGAAATCTAGCATACATGTTTCGAAATATGGGAACTTAAAAACATTTGTTTTGAACAAAAATTGCATTACGAAACACACGCATTACATAGATGATTTGAAATATAACATTCAAGATTTGAAACATGACATACATACTCAGATTAAATTTGAAATCTTATCAAGCTAGTTTTGAAACATATATAGAAATATGATTAAGGTAAGTTCCGAAATATAGAACATAAATTTCTAAAAATAATGCACAAAATTTAGAATTTTCAAACTTTGAAATTTTCGTACCAAAACCACATTTGTGTTTTCCATATGTTTCGAAACATGATTTTAGCACATTAAATTTTTTGTTCTAATTTTAGTTTTTTATAAAACACACTATCTCATCAATAAAAAAACATGTACCAACACAATCTACCCTTAAAAATGGATAAATTTATAAGACATTCCTTGAATTTTGATTATTTAGCCTGACACCCCCTGAACTATTAAATTCGTCCAATCAATAGGGAATCTTAGAAAATAAATCACGACACCCCTGAACTTGGGCATTCTAAAAGGGTGTCATGCCTAATTTTAAAAAGTTCAAGAGTTGATTGGGCAAATCTTAATATTTATTGGGTGTTCGAGCTAAAGAACCAAAATTAAAAACGTGTTGAGTCAATTTACTTCAAGAAGAATTAAAATTCCAAAATTGAAGTAAATCTAAAAATAGGTATTTCTTTTTGCAATTTGCCCTTAATATTTTTAATTTGAATGAATTACTGTTTACTTTTATAGGAATCTACTGAGAGCTGCTTGTTTAAACAAAAATAAATTAAAGAAAGTGTGCAAAAATGACATAAATCACAAAAACAAATTAAGTAAAATTTACCTAAAATACTACAAATACATTACTCTGTACATGTTTGAAATTGACAACATAAATTTCAAGATAAATTTATCTTCCTCTTCCAATATAAATTTATCTGACCTCTCCACTCAGATAAATTTATATATTATGTAAGCACCCTTGCCCGGATAACCCCAGCCACCCGGACTACTCGAACGGGAGCGCCTACGGGATGGAGAAAGAATGGAACACGAGACAAAGACCACCCTGGCATGCATACTCAAAGATGAGAGCAACGGAAGCGAAGCAAAACACATGCATGCACTACGGGAATCCCGCTAGCATAGCGGTCACCAGATAAATAAAAGAATACAAACTCCTGTGCCGACACACACGAGACACGAGATATGACCAGGCACAGTCAGAAATAAAAGAATAGACCTTACACAACCATCAGAGTTGACAGAGGTTGACGAGACTACCTGTACACCATACCGACTTGGCCGTTAGACGTTGATTCCCTTGCTCGGACCCACGCTGGCACTACTTGAAATGATGGAAAGCAAAGTGAGTCGAGAGACTCAGCAAGCATAAAGAAAAAAAAGGCTGTAGGCTGAACATAACCAGAAAACTCTTCCCAAAGTAAACCCCCAGATACACACAAGTCATGAGACGCTACAATACAATAGTAGAGCATAATAAAAGCACATATCGGTCCTTGGGGCTCACACAAGACACATGGCACCCAAGTCCCATACCAACCTGTCGCTGCCCTGAAAGGCAACAAGTATTTGCAATAAACCTGCGCGCGCTGTCCCGGGCCGGTACTCCCGCCACCCGTATCCCTGCCGGTACTCCCGACAGCCGAGCCAAAGGCTCTCTCGGAACGGTACTCCAGTCTGAGAACTAAATACTATCAGTATCCATGCAATGCACATAGAAATGCAATGGCGTAGTGAACATCAATGTGATACAAGGCGCCCATACATCCAGGCATCAGGCCATGCTCCGCCCACATAGTAAACTACACACCATGCATATGACGCGCTGGATGCAACCTAACTAAGCTAGAATGTCCGTGTCCAAGCATACTCAATAAATGAATATCCCAACATGCATCCCGTACCTATGTGCATATCAAGTCATGAACAGTAATACAAGGTATCTAATCATGCAGTAAATCACATACCGGCAGAGCTAGTCAGCAGTGCCCGGCACCGGCCAACGGTCAGTGACTAGGAGTGTCTGCCCGACGGTCCACTTCAGGGCCGTACCGTAGTCTACCCCAACGCCACCAAACGGTTGACCCCTGCCCCACTGCTCAATAGCTCTAACCAAATCATAAGTAAATCCGAGAAAAATCGTAAATAAAACCCGCACGACTAGGAACCTAGTTCCCCAATTGGGTTCAGCATCATTCCGAAAGAAATGGGAGAGGTACAAACCCCCGTAAGCTCACAAGGAATAAAATTATAGAAGCCTCAGATTTAATTTAAATTAAAACAAATGAATAATAGTTCAACCAATAAGGCAAGATGCCGAATTAAAGTAAGGGAGGTGATAAAATACAGGAAATCATGGGGTCTTCCACGGGAATTAAAGATCAAGAAGAGAGGGTTAAGAGCTTGCCTTTACACGGCTGTTCCTTGCTTTTCTTGCGCACCTGCTGCGAAGTAAAACGTTCGCTGGCAATAAATAAAATCGCAGCTTTAATTAAATAAATCTATCGTGTAATATAATTAATTTAGCCGTCTAAAATCTCACGTAAGCGCACCATAATTAGAATCTCAACGAGTCTCATGTTTATTTAAATTAAATCACGCTAGTAAAATCCTCGAAACCAGCTTAATAAATTAAATTTAAACCAAACGACTCAAATTTTCATAATTAATAAACGAATCGAAACAGACGAAGGGAGGGTATAAAATACGAGAAATTACAGGGTTTCTCACGAGAATTAAAGAATACGAGGAAAGCATTAGGAACTTGCCTGAAACTAGCTGATTCCGACCTCACTCGAGCTCCCAAGGCAAATTAAATTATTTCCTAGCAAATAACACAACCGGGACTCAAATTAATTAATTTTAATCGCAAAAAAATTATAATTTAAACATAACATGCTTTTATTAATTTTTACCCACGTACCTGATCACTTCCCAAGCCGAAATAATTCTAAACTTCCTTTATTTCACTTATTTTCTTTTCTTTCCTTTCTTTTCTTCTCTTTTCTTTCTTTCTTCTTCTTCTCTTCTTCTTCCTTTCTTCTCCCACGCTCACTGCTCCAGCGCCATTTTTCTTCTTCTTCTTTCCTTCTTCTTCTTCCTTTCTTCTTTCTTTTCTTCTTCTTCTTCTTCTTCCCTTCGTCTTCTGCATCTTCCTCCCTGTGCACAGCCGCTACAAGCCACCGCCTCGGCCAGCTTCCGTGGCTGCAATAGCTGCGGCCGCGTCACCGCCGTAGCTCCTGGCTGCTACCTCGCGCCACCACGAATCGGCGCTCCACGTCGCTGCAAGGCCACCATCGATGGCTGCCTCCCCACGCAAGCTGCTGCCCTGCCTCACTTAGCGGCCATGGCCGAGCTTACTCGGAGCTTCCATGGCTGCCACCTCCCTCTCTCCCTCGATCCAACTCTCTTACTCTATCCCTCACTCTCTGCTCGCTCTCACGCTCTCCATCTCTCTCCCTCTCTGTTTCCCCATCTCAGCCAGAAGCTTCAAGAAGCTTCAATGAGAGACAAAACAAAATATCAAATTTTTTTTTTATGCTCAGCTCATGCACAGCCATTCCTTTTAATTAAATCAATTTCATTTAAACTAAATTAATTTTCATTTACTCTTCTGTTATTTTTTTATGGTTATAATATTATCCCTATTATCATTATTATCATTTTCAATTTTTTTTTCTTGGGATATTACAAGTTATTTTGCAGATAAGTTTTCATTACTTATGCCTCTTGTAGGATAGTTAATACCATTTAATATATCTTAAAATTTTAAATTTATTAAAAGAACTTATTCATTTAACTTTTATAATTAATATTATTTAATATATTTTTAAATTGTCATATGTTTTGATAATTTTTAAAATTTAAATGACATTATTCCTTTCACCGATTATTAAAATTTAAATTTCCCTCTTTATATATATATATTTTATTAACTAATACAATTCCTTTCATCAATTTTTAAATTATTTTATTTAATTTTATATTTTATTGTCTATTATGGGGACGTTTGTTAATCAAGATATGAGATGCATTTTGAACTTCTATAATTTTTAACATATTTGTTAAACTTATCTGACTATTCTTGGGAAAATCATCTTGTGACCTCTTGTTTTGATTTTTCAAGGTAAACATATTTTGGTCCCTATATATAAGAAACAAATTACAACTGTATCCTCTAATACATTTCAAAAAATTTAACAAACAGTTTAATAAAATCTTGTAATGCTTCCCAACCTTATTTTGACCATTCCATATCTTGGTCCCAAAATCATTCTGGGCTTATCTTGATACTTCTTTATCTTGCTCATTTTAACAAACGCTACTTATGAAAATATGTTTTAGCCATTTTTAATTATCTAGGTGAAATTATTATAATTCCAATAATAATTATTTCTACTTTTCAACTCTTTTTAAATCTATTTTTGAACATGGATTTGGAAAATGAAACATTATTTTTAATTTTTATTTTTATTATTTTGATAATTCATATTAATAGTAAAATATTATTTTTGTAATACTCTGAGAGCTCAGAGAAGAATAGTATATAACGAGGATAAGTAAGAAATGAAACAACATCAGCTTGATAACTTTTGGGTTGAATATTGGCAAAGAACTTCCGAGTTAAGCGTACTTGAGCTGGAGAAGTTCAAAGATGGGTAACTTCCTGAGAAGTTCGCGTAGGCCCATCAAAGTAAGTTGTTTTGGTCTTTCCTATCGCTCAATGTGGGATGTTACAGGTGGTATCAGAGTTGATTCCCGAGCCTCTAAGCGCGGTAGTGGGGGACAAACCTTAGCGCGGACGCTGAGTCCCTAGGGGGGTGCGTGTAAGCACCTTACACATCGGCCATGCAAATGGGGGAGATCTGGGATCGATTGTAAGGTCGCATGACAAGCACGTTATGTGCTCAAGGGGGGAGAATGTAATATCCCGAGAGCCTAGAGAATAATAGTATTTAACGAGGATAATTAAGAAAGGAAATAACACTAGCTGGATACCTTTTGGGCTAAATGTTGGCAAAAAACTCCCGATTTAAGCATGCTTGAGCTGGGGAAGTTCAAGGATGTGTGACTCTATGGGAAGTTCGTATAGACCCATCAGGGTAAGTTATTCCGGTCCTTCCTATTGCTCAATGTGGGGTGTTGCAATTTTAATCATAAATTTGTTATTGATGTTACCAGACAATTTTGAATGAATTTGGTAATAAGAATATTTTAGTAAAAAAATTCTTATCTTGATACTTATCATATGCATTAACAAATACATAAAAAGAAAAAGTACAATTATTAGTGGATTCCAAAAAATTTAATAAACAGTCTGATAGAAATTTTGGAATACTTTCTAACTTTATCTTGACCATTTCATATCTTGGTCCATAAAGCATTCTAAACTTATCTTGATGCTTACTCATTTTAACAAATGCCCCCTTAAAGTGATAAAACTTTAAGTTTTGTTTGTTTTGAAATCAGATACCTTTTAATAAAGAACTATTTGCAAGAAAAATTCAAACATTTTTGTGTTTTTACAATTTTATTTAAAAGTTTCAATTTTGACAATAAGATTCCGATTTGATCAATTAGTTGCAATTTTATCCACGACTTGGATCTGATTCGAAAGGCTCCACTACTTGTTAATGTGGCATGCCACCTGGCATTTTAAAACATTTTGAGTGGGTTTACAAGCACACGTGTAAAAAAATAAAAAATAAAATAATGTTAAATATATATTTAACATATATATATGTTATTTATATATATATATATATATGCACAGAGAGAAGAAAGTAGAGGACAATGACGGTAATGAAGGAGAATGGCAATAGCGACGGCTACAACGGCGACGGTGACAATGACGACTAATTTGGAAGCTAGAGGCGACGATCAATCTGGGCTGCCTCCTGCTCACGACGACGACGAACAATTTGGAAGCTAGACCGACCACCGATCTAGGTTTCTTCCTACTCAAGGCCACCTCATAGAAAGCAACCGACAGCTCTTTGAACTTGTTGGCTTATGACATCCTTTGTTGACTGGCTCACCCTCGCCGTCGATCGCTTAAGTAGGCCCCATTGACGTAAACGATCGGCCATCAAGCTTTTAGATTTAGTCTTCTTCTAGATCGACCTCCATCGCCACCTCCAACTTCGAGATTGGCCGTTGCCTCTAGCCCAACATCATCACCTATCGCCATCGCCATTCTCCGTCGTCACCATCCCCGTCCTCCGCCTTCTTTCCTTTGAAAATATATCTATAACACACATATATTTAATATTATTTTTTTTACACGTATGCATATGGGGCCCACTCAAAATGCTTTAAAATGTCAGGTGACATACCACGTCAGCAGGTCTTGGATGTCTCTTGAATCGGATCTGGATCATGGATAAAATTGCAACCAATTGATCAAATTGGGATCTTATTGTCAAAATTGAAACTTTTGGATAAAAGCTCAAAAAAGCTAAAAGATTTAGATTTTTCGTGCTAATAACCCTTTAATAAAATATATATTTTTATTTGTTAGTGCTTGAATAACAAACATAAGTAGATTATGTTTATTACAAAATATTTTATATTAAGACTCGATAGTGACTTGTGCACTTAAAAAATAATAATAAAAAAAAACTCTAACATGTTACTTAAGGAATCTTTTTTTTTTTAAAGATTTTTTAGCATTTGATTTTTAATATAAAATATTTATATAAAGAATATTTTTTTAAGAACAAATATTTTTTCCAAAAAAATATGTAAAATAGTTATTTCCATAAGTGCGAAACTAGCATATGTGTGAATTTGATGATGTGTTCTTTTTTTTTCTAAAGAATTTTAAATGTAATTTGATTATGTTTAAGAGCTGGTCACTGCTTAATCCGTCCAAGAATTGTGCTTGTTATTAGTTTTCTTGGCCATGAGGCATTTCAAAGGGAATGAGGGCTCAATTCCTGAGTGGACCTTTTGACAATTAAGTCAATGAAGAGACTTGAGATCGAGTATGCAATAAATGAAGTACTTCATCACTTGAGAATTTGCTTCCTTATAGATGCACATTGTGGAGCTGATGAAGGGCCACAATCATGCTATGATCACACCGCATGGAGTGTTAGATTTGAATCCATGGGTCAACCTAACTGAAAAATGACATGGGCTTGGGGTTGACCTTGGGTTTAGGTCTACTTCGTTGGGCAAGATCTATCATTTTTCCTTAAGGGGCCTTCTAGTTAGATATGAGCTTTAGGCTTGGGTCCAATCTTAGTGAGCCATACTTTCGTATATTTCTCAAAGGAGTTGGGATGTCCCCTACTCCCTAGGGTCATTCTTAATGGTCAAGCTAAGGAGTAACACATGAGATCTTTTTAGCTTCTAATCACTGCCTTACTTGACCATAACTGGGCATTTCCAATTGGTGGGTGGTGATATTATTCCCACCTTTTAGCACATGTTCATGAATGAATAAAGAGTTGCTACATCACTACCCGTGTGTAGAAACGAGCACGAGTTGGCATTCCCTTGGGGCTTATAAAAAGGGGATGTTGTTGCATACCCCCTGGGGGAAGTCATCTCGGAGGAAATTAGACATCCCTTTGAACAAAATTTCCCTAGGACTGGAGCATGCTTTCCTAGGCAGTTGTTCATCATTCATTCAAGACTAGCTTCCTGGTTTTGCATGATTTCTCCTGGTCGAGCTTTGCTCCCTGAAGGAATCCAGGGAGACACGTCCCCTTCTTGCATTACCCTGCATTGTCTCGCAGCAATACGACATGCCAATTCTAGGCCTACCTTCTCTTGTGGATCATTCCTCACATCTCGGGCCGGGGGGAGGGGCAGGGGTTCTCTCCTGAAGGCCTTTCCGAGCTTAACCCTAGGACCACACTATATGTAGTGGGAGAAGCACACTTTTTCATGGGGAAACGCACCACACCTTCACACATGCACCTCACATGTCCTTTTCACTGACCAACGAGTTTAAATACCCATCGACCTCTCTATCTTTGGGGCTTTCCCCCCATATTTGGAGGCTTTTTTAGACTTTTGAATCCATCACGCCTTAATCTCTAGAGATCATTCGAATCCTTTCGCCTGGTCACATCATTCGAATCCTCTCCATCTTTAGGGCTCTTCCTCTATATTATTTTCTGCTTCTTCATTATCATTTGACTTCAGTATTGAAAGGCTCTCACGGGAGAAATCCCCATGTGCCTTCTAACTGTCTTTGGTCTTATAAGATCTCTACTTCCCATATCCATATTGTGATCACTCTCGAAAGTGGTGGGACCTTCCCTAGCAATGCATCATCATCCCTGCCTACCCTCTAATGCCACACTCACTTCCTCAAACAATGAATTGAGATTTTCTCCTCACTTCCCCCATACTAAAGTCCTCGCAGGGGCGACCTTATCGCTTACCAAGTTCTTCCAACTACTCATTGAGTTTTCCTACAACAAACAAATTTTCATTGTTGTATCCCAACAACAAAAATTTGGAGCCATTTGTGGGAAACTGACAAAAAGTCTTAGAAGATAGTGACCACGAGATCCTCTCAAAGAAAACCCTTTTGCTTCTCTAGCACAACTCGTCAACAACAACCTTGTACAAAGAAAGGAAAAACATTGTTATCATTTTTTAGAAAGAGAGATCATCAGAATAGTGAAAGTACTTCAATTCATAGTGTACAAAATAAATCTAGTGAATTTACATCAATTGCCTCTATGCAACTTCCTTCAATTTCATCTTCTAGAATTCAAGCTTTTCCATCTTCAAATCCTGAATTTCAATGGTTTTCTTGTATTGAGAGGTATCTAGGAAAAGAAAGAAAATTTGTGAATATCCCATTAATGCATGGGATGAGATTAGACAAGAATATATACTAGCTAGGCCATATCTGTAACGACTCGTTTATTTGTGAATTAATGTGAATTTGGGTGTGAAAAATTAATTGGAGAAAAATTAAAATTATCAAGTGAGTTTTGGTAAATATTCAAAATTATTGAGATCGTTATGGAATATTTGGGGATTTAAGGGAAAATAATAGTTTATGTTATTTTGAGGAAATAGGTAATTAATTATTTTGGTTTGAAAGTATTTACGGAAAGAATAGAATAAATTAATTTGGATTAATTTTGAAAGTTATTGGGGTTAATGGATAATTTTTGGAAGCTGAATGTCACCTTAAAAATAAATGGCAAGGATTTCTATCCAATGAGGGCTGTAGGCGAGGCAGTTGGAAGTGCTAAGGAGGAAGGGGAGGTTATGGAATCGAACCCGTGACCAAGCATATCAAAAGCTAGGTTTTTGAACCCAGTAGGTGCGCCAAGCACGCCCATGCGCGCGACCCCGCGGGGGCCATGTATGCACGCAGGCGCTCAGCCACATGGGCCGCATGCTCGCTACGCAGGGCCCTACGTGACCCTACTGTGCGCCAGCAGCTGCCAGCTGCTGCCAAGTGGCTTCCAGCTACTGCCACTTGTCCAAATTGCCTTGCCACTTGTCCAGCCGCTTGCCATGTGTCCCAAGCTGATTTTTTTTTTTTGCCCTCTAAGCTGCCTCCACGATGCTCTAACATCTCTCTACCTTAGGGCCTATAAATAGGCCATTAAAGCTTAAAGGAAGGGGGGAATTTAGGGAGAAATTGGGGAAAGGTTTTGGAAAAAAATTAGGGAAAATTTTGGAAAAATTAGAAAAAATTCTGCCGTTTGAGTTTGGGCTTGGCATAAGCAACCCCAGTATGCTGCAAAGATTAAGAAGATATTTTAGGCAAGTTCTTCTTCCTCTTTGTTTCATTTAAGAGGTAAGATCTCAGTCTTTTTGTTAAAATGCAAGTTCTTCTTACTATTTTACAAGTTCTTCTCCTATTTTACAAGTTCAGTTCTTCTTTTCTCAAGTTTATGATTTAAATTGCAAGTTCCATTCTCTATCTCTTGTTATTGCAAGATCCTACCTCTTATGTTTTAAATTGAAAGTCATTTACCTATTTTACAAGTTATTTTTCTTTTTCTAGTAAATTATTCCATGATTTACATTTATAGCTATTGAATCTCAAATAGGGTTTTGTACCACCCTATCTTTCCTTGGGAATGATGCTTTATTGTTGACATGCAAGGGTTTGATGTTGTCTTGCATGAATGTTGCCCTATTGTGCATATTGCTCCGTTAATTGCATGTCAGTTATATATGAGAAGTTATTACGAATATGCATGTTATAATAATGCATGAAGCATATATATGAAAATAGTTTTAAAAAATATGTAAAGGCCTCATGATGCGTGCAGCGGACGAGTCCGCAAAATATATCCGCAAAGAAAGTGTTGAGCTCAAAGTTGGACTTCGGTCCTAAGGTTTCGAACTTCGGTCCCATGTTTATAGATCTAAAAAGTACTGCATATGAGCATGGATGCATGTATCATCATTTTATCATGTGAAAGTACCTTAAATGGAATTCATGTCTCTTTTGCTTCTTAATGCACATGACTCTTATGCTCGCTTTCTTCGAGTTATACTTGCTGGGCCTTGTGGCTCATGTTTGCTTGCATCATTCGAAGTAAGGGTAAGGCTAAAGTAAAGGGCGAGCTAAGTGAATCAGGATCCATGGGGTAGCAATGTGTACAGAGCCATCTTAATCAGAGGTCCTTAGGGGGTGTTTTATGGTGTGTAATATTAAGTTATGCTTGTGAATGTTTTTGGTTGTACCCCTAAGAGGATATGGTGGGTTTATAAACCCTAATGTGGTATGTAATATTAAGTTACGTTGGTTGATGTAGGAATGTAGACCCTATTATGTATGCTTATGAGTAAAAATGTACGAGTGTGGATTCTGCGTTTAATAAAAGAAGGATGTGTGTGATGTTTCTAATTGGTTTGGCAAGTATGTCATCTTTCTTGTGGGTCCCTAGTTTGGGGCACCTACAATTGGTGGTATCAGAGCGAGGTTTGAGATGAGTTTCTGTAAACATAGGAATGTTAGGTAGAGTTAAGGGTATTTTTAGAAAATAAATGTGTGACTAAGTAAGAATTAGATTCTAAAAATGTTAATTATGCAGGAAAATGAGTGCTTGTTGAGGAAGGCACCGACCTAAAGCCTATGTCGTGGCTAACTTGCACCCACACCTGCACTTATGCCTGATACTTCGAGGGAGTCCAATGGAGGATTGCGACAAGAGATGGATGAAGTGCATGAAGCTTTAGCATAGATACGGAGGACAATTGAGATGCTTGCTGCCAATCAAGTGAGGAATGATCAGGGGCAGGAACAATTACAGCAGGAGGCCAAGAATAATCGTGGTCAAGTTTCCAATCTAGAGGAACAAGTGATGCAAAAAGGAACATGTAAAAAGAAAAGGAAGTGGGAAGCTCGTTTATCAAGTGGGATGAAAAAAATTCCACCATGTGGTAATTGTGGAAAAAGACATAAGGAACCCTGTCGCTTCGGTAGTGGAGTTTGTTATTTGTGCGGACAGACAGGGCACATGCGAAGAGAATGTCCTCGTAGTCTAGATAAGGCAATGGCTAACATAGAAGTGAAGTGCTTTCGATGCGGACAGAAGGGTCACCTAGCAAATAACTATCCGCAACTGACCCAATCTCAGTATGAAGGGCAAAGATTCAAAGGACGGGGACCCCCGCTTAACCAGATCCCAGCAGCACCTAGGGCACAAGGAGTAGTCCCACAGATGATGATGCCACAATGCCCTGCTACTGCAGACAAACCTCGTATGCAAGGAAAAGTGTTCGCCCTAACGGCAATAGATGCAGAGCAAGGGAACGAGATAATTCAAGGTATTCTCTTTCTATATGGTGTAGATGTGCATGTGCTTTTTGATACCGGCTCTATGCATTCTTTTATTGCACCACATGTTATATGTCATGTTCCCATCCCTATAACTATATTACCATATTATCTGGTTGTGTCTACACCTGGGGATGTGGTGTTAGCGGGGAGTGAGATACTCCAGAATTGTGAAATTAAGGTGCATGACAAGAAATGTCCTAGTGACTTAGTGGTGTTGGGCATCAAAGAATTTGATCTTATCCTAGGTATGGATTAGTTATCCCGACACTATGCTAAGGTTGATTGTTGAAGAAAGGCGATTCATTTTGAGTTGCCCCAGCAGCCAGTTATTGTGTATAGGGGTATTAAGCCGATGAGTTCAATCCCAATGGTCTTGATAATTGAGGCAGAAAGGTTGGTACAGCACAATTGTAAGGTGTACCTTGCCTTTGTAACCACCGATGGGAACAATAAAGCAAAGTTATCTGAGCTTCCGGTGGATTGTGGGTTCTCTGACGTGTTCCCAGATGAATTGCTAGGATTGCCACCTCAAAGAGAGGTTGAATTCTCTATTAATTTAGTGCCAGGCACCCAACCCATTTCAAAAGCTCCCTATAGAATGGCCCCGAATGAATTGAAAGAGTTAAAAACTCAGTTGCAAGAGTTGATTGATAAGGGGTTCATTCGTCCTAGTGCGTCGTCATGGGGTGTTCCAGTATCATTTGTACAGAAAAATGATGGATCCCTAAGATTGTGTATCAATTATTGCTAGTTGAATTAAGTGACAATAAAGAATTAATACCCATTGCCATGTGTGGATGATTTGCTAGATCCACTTCGAGGGGCATCAGTATTCTCGAAAATTGATTTGAAGTCTGGTTATCATCAAGTGCATGTTAGAGAGAAAGACGTGCAAAAAATAGTTTCTGAACTCATTACGGGCATTATGAGTTTGTGGTGATGGCATTCGGATTAACTAATGCCCCAACAATTTTCATAAATCTAATGAATCGGGTCTTTAAAGAATATCTAGATTGAGTCGTAATTGTTTTTATCGACGATATCTTAAATTACTCACAGAGTCTAGAGGAGCATGAGATCCATCCCAGACTAGCCTTGCAGAGACTTAGGGAGAAACAATTGTATGCCAAACTCAGCAAGTGTGACTTTTGGCAATGACAAGTGGGATTTCTAGGCCATGTAGTCACTGGAAAAGGTATTTCAGTTGACCTCGAAAAGATTAAGGTTGTAATGGATTGGCTCAGGGCTTATGACAGTGACTGAAATTGTAGTTTCCTCGTCTTAGCTGGATATTACCGAAGATTTATAGAGGGTTTCTCCCGTTTAGCTGCTCTCATGACTAATTGTCACGGAAAAGGGGTATAGTTTGAGTAGGGTGAGGTGTGTGAAACCAACTTCCAAGAATTGAAGCAAAGATTGACGACTACTCCGGTGTTAGCTATCCCGAGGAGTGGGGAGAAATTTACCACATATAGTGATGCCTCACATTCATGATTGAGATGTGTGCTAATGGTCGTGTAATTGCCTATGCCTTGCAACAATTGAAAAAGCATGAAATTAACTACCCAACACACGACTTGGAATTGGCGGCTATAGTATTCGCACTAAAAAAAATTTGGAGGCACTACCTATATGGTGAGAAGGTGGAGATTTATACAGACCATAAAAGCTTAAAGTATCTTTTCTCCCAGAAGGAATTGAATATAAGGCAATATCGGTGGGTAGAGTTATTTAAGGACTATGATTGTGACATTTTATATCACACAGGAAAGGCCAATGTAGTGGTTGATGCTTTGAGTCGACGTGGAGATTCATAGTTGCAACGGATGCTCCACGTCGACTCAAAGATGGTGCAAGAATGGTTTATCTATCTCTCCGTCCAAGGAAAAACCAATCGTGTTTTGCAGTTATATGAAGGTGCAATCGGAATTGATTGAATGGATTCGGGTCCAACAGTCTACTGATGAGAAGCTAGCCAAAGTTTTAGTCAACAGGGAGAAATTCGAGGTTGTGGGGTACAGCTAGAGGAGTGACGGACTATTACTGTTTCGAGGTCGAATTTATGTACCAAAGAACGAAGAATTGAGACAATAGATTCTGACTGAAGCGCATAAAGTCCATTATACCGTTCACCCGGGCACAACAAAAATGTATCAGAATTTGCGGCGACAGTTTTGGTGGGATAGTATGAAGAGGGACGTGGCCAAATTTGTCTCACAATGCCTGGTGTGCCAGCAAGTGAAAGCAAAACATCAAAAACCAACCGGTTTGTTAAACTCACTATTGATCCTAGAATAGAAATGGGATCACATTGCTATGGATTTTATCATAGGCTTGCCTAGAACTTCGAAAGGACATGATGTAATATGGGTAATAGTAGGCCGATTAACAAAGTCAACTCATTTCTTACCAATTAAGAAGACATTTCCCTTAAGCCGGTTGGCTAAGTTGTATAGGTAGTAAGGTCACATGGAATCCCAACCAGTATTGTCTCAGACCGGGACCCTAGATTTGCTTCTCGATTTTGGGGAGCCTTACATGAAGCTTTAGGGACTTAACTAAAATTTAGTACTGCATTCCATCCTCAGACAGAATGGATTATCCGGACCTTGGAAGATGTTAAGAACTCGTGAGCTAGATTTTCATAGAAGCTGGGATGATCATTTGCCATTATTGGAATTTGCCTATAACAATAGTTTCCATTCTAGTATTGGGATGCCACCGTATGAGATGCTCTATGGTCAGCCGTGTAGATCACCCATTTATTAGGGAGAAATATGAGACAAGACTTTACTCGGGGCCAGAAGTAATTGAGCAGACCTTTGAGAAGATCCGACTCATCAGGGCCTGAATGAAAACAACCCAAGATAGGCAGAAAAGTTATGCTAATAGACAGAGACATGATCTCGAGTTTGATATTGGGGAATCATGTATAGCTTAAGATAATGCCTATGAAAGACGTGCGGAGATTCGGGATCTCGGGAAAACTCAACCCTCGATATGTATGACCATTTGAGATATTGGAAAGAGTAGGATCATTAGCCTACTGGTTAGCCTTACCTCCACAATTAGCCAATGTTCATAATGTATTCCATGTGTCTATGTTGCGAAAGTAGGTTCCAGACCCTCAGCATATTATT
The DNA here is from genome assembly GCF_014633365.1 of Diospyros lotus. Classification (NCBI taxonomy): domain Eukaryota; kingdom Viridiplantae; phylum Streptophyta; class Magnoliopsida; order Ericales; family Ebenaceae; genus Diospyros; species Diospyros lotus. Next base: position 30,986,026 of record NC_068346.1, read on the forward strand.
GATTATCAGACTCTTGGAGTCAAGGAAGATGCGTCATGTGACGAATTGCCAGTAGCCATTCTGGAACAAAAGGAAAGAGAGTGTTAAGGAGCATATCCATTCCATATGTAAAGGTCCTGGAACAAAAGGAAAGAGAGTGTTAAGGAGCATATCCATTCCATATGTAAAGGTCCAATGGCAGTATCACAGTCCAGAAGAAGCCACATGGGAGCTAGAGGAAGAAATGAAGCATTCCTTCAATCAATTGCTTGAATGACGAGGTACGAATTTGGATGACCAAATTCTTTTAAGGGGGGGAGGATTTGTAACGACCCGTTTATTTGTTAATTAATGTGAATTTGGGTGTGGGAAATTAATTGGAGAAAAATTAAAATTATCAAGTGAGTTTTGGTAATTATTCAAAATTATTGAGGTTGTTATGGAATATTTGGGGATTTAAGGGAAAATAATAGTTTATGTTATTTTGAGGAATTAGGCAATTAATTATTTTGGTTTGAAAATATTTATGGAAAGAATAGAATAAATTAATTTGGATTAATTTTTGAAAGTTATTAGGGTTAATGGATAATTTTGGAAGCTGGATGTCACCTTAAAAATAAATGGCAAGGATTTCTATCCAAGGAGGACTGTAGGCGAGGCGATTGGAAGTGCCAAGGAGGAAATGGAGGTTGTGGGATCGAACCCGCGGCCAAGCCTATCAAAAGCTGGGTTTTTGAACCCAGTAGGCGCGCCCATACGCTCGCGCCCAGCCCCGCGGGGGCCTATGTGCGCATGCAGGCAAGTGGCCACACAGGTTGCATGCGCGCGGCTGCATGCGGCAGCCAGGCACGTGCGCGCGATCGCATGCGAGTGGCCATGCGTGTGCATAGGCGCCACACAAGGCCCTATGTGGCCCTGCTGCGCACTAACAACTGCCAACTGCTGCTAAGTGGCTTCCAGGCACTGCCACTTGTCTAGCCCCTTGCCATGTGTGCCAAGCTGATTTTGTTTGCCCTTAAGCTGCCTCCACGATGCTCTAACATCTCCCTACCTTAGGGCTTATAAATATGCCATTAATGCTTAAGGGAAGGGGGGAATTTAGGGAGAAATTGGGGAAAGGTTTTGGAAATAAATTAGGGAAATTTTTTGAAAAATTAGAAAAATTTTGCCATTTGAGTTTGGGCTTGGCATAAGCAACCCCAGTATGCTGCAAGGATTAAGAAGATATTTTAGGCAAGTTCTTTTTCCTCTTTGTTTCATTTAAGAGGCAAGATCTCAGTCTTCTTGTTAAAATGCAAGTTCTTCTTACTATTTTACAAGTTCTTCTCCTATTTTACAAGTTCAATTCCTCTTTTCTCAAGTTTATGATTTAAATTGCAAGTTCCATTATCTATCTCTTGTTATTGCAAGATCCTATCTCTTATGTTTTAAATTGCAAGTCATTTACCTATTTTACAAGTTATTTCCCTTTTTCTAGTAAATTATTCCATGATTTACATTTATAGCTATTGAATCTCAAATAGGATTTTGTATCACCCTATCTTTCATTGGGAATGATGCTTTATTGTAGACATGTAAGGGTTTGATGTTGTCTTGCATGAATGTTGCCCTATTGTGCATATTGCTCCGTTAATTACATGTCAGTTATATATGAGAAGTTATTACGAATATACATGTTATAATAATGCATGAAGCATATATATGAAAATAGTTTTTAAAAATATGTAAAGGCCTCATGATGCGAGCAACGGACGAGTCCGCAGGATATATTCGCAGAGAAAGTGTTGAGCTCAAAGTTGGACTTCGGTCCCATGTTTATAGTTCTAAAAAGTACTATATATTAGCATGGATGCATGTATCATCATTTTATCATGTGAAAGTACCTTAAATGACATTCATGTCTCTTTTTCTTCTTATTACCCATGACTCTTATGCTTGCTTTCTTCCAATTATACTTGTTGGGCCTTGTGGCTCATGTTTGCTTGCATCATTCTAGGTAAGGGTAAGGCTAAACTAGAGGGCGAGCCAAGTGAATCAAGATTCATGGAATAGCAATGTGTATAGAGCCATCTCAATCAAAGGTCCTTGGGGGGTGTTTTGTGGTGTGTAATATTAAGTTATGCTTGTGGATGTTTCAGGTTGTACCCCTGAGGGGATATGGTGGGTTTATAAACCCTAATGTGGTATGTAATATTAAGTTACGTTGGTTTATGTAGGCATGTGGAACCTATTATGTATGCTTATGAGTAAAAATGTACGAGTGTGGATTCTGCGTTCAATAAAAGGAGGATGTGTGCGATGTTTCTAATTGGTTTGGCAAGTATGTCATATTTCTTGTGGGTCCCTAGTTTGGGATGCCTACAATATCAACCATCACTTTTGAATTACAAAAATATCACTTTTGGAAATTGTTGACACACATTTTTGTAACACCCCGCATCGAGCGATAGAAAGGTTTGGGACAACTTATCTTGATAGGCCTACGCGAACTTCCCAGGGGGGGTCACCCATCCTTAGGCTTCCCCAAGTCAACCACATTTAACCCTGGAGTTCTTTGCCAGCATTCAACCCAAAAGGTATCCAGGTGCTGTTGTTTCATTCCTTACTTATTCTCGATATATACTACATTTCTCTGGGCTTTTAGAGTATTATACACATCGTGTCATTATCATGGGGCCCACAGTTGTGGGTCAAGTCTTTAGCTCCCGCCCTTCAACGGCAAGGAGTCCACCGCACTTATGAGCCCCTCAGTGGTTGCCCTCTAAGCAACTGATGTGGGACGAATCCAGTGCATCCACAGAAATCTACATCACAGTTTTAAAAAAAATTGGTTCAATCAATTTAGGTGGTTAGAATATTCACTTTCAGAAAATAAGGCATATTGTTTCTATTGTTTTCTATTTCTGAACGATAGTAATTTATCAAATATTTCAACATTGACTATTGTGGGATTTGACAATTGAAAAATGGTTAACCAAAGAAATAAATGTGCTTTTTTTACTCATGTTGGTTCTGCACCTTCGTTGTAATATTTTAGTATTTTGGGAAATAAATTAATTGTATTTGAGAAAATTTATTTATGATTTATTGGTTAGCTATGAGTTTAAGAAATTTAATGGTTACATTAAATTTATTGTATTTTTGAATGAGAAAGTGATTAGAAATTTCTGAAATTATTGGAATCTACATATAATTTTAGAATTTAAGAGTTGGTTTAGTAAAAATAAAATTAATTGTCTTGCATATGGGTAAACAAGGGAGTATAGTATTCGAGTGGTTATTTGTGCGGGAGAGATTTGGCAAGTTTTAGTTTCGAATTATGAGAGGAAAATGCTAAAATTTATTTTTAATGAAAAGAGCTAGGATTAGTATATAAATATTGGATATATATATATATATATATTTTAATAAAAAATCTTGTAGATGAGGTGGTCCCGCGCGCATACATAAGTGCTTGTATGGCTGGTGGTTTGGGGTTTGAATTAGGTTGGTGTATTGAAATTAATTTTTTTTGCACGCGGCCATGTGGGCGGCGCCTGGTGGCACTGAAGATGTTTGGAAAAAAATAATTAATTAAAAGAAAATATAAAAAAAAGGTTGATGAGTTAGTGGATAATAAATAATAGCAACAGTGAAATTCTCGGGCAGTTGAAAAAAAATAAAAAGTGAATTGAAGAGAATGTGGGAGACAAATTGGAAAGATGTGCCCCCCACTGCGAGTATTTTTTTATATATAATATAATATATAAAAAGAAAGTATATATGGGTGCAGAATTGAAACTTGATAAAGATAATTTAATAAAAAGAATTAGCAATTTCAATTGAAAAAGGAATGAGAAAGGCAAGTGAGGGGATGGGCTGAATTATTTTGTTTTGTTTTTTTATATAATAAATAGATATATATGATAATATATATTATAAAAAAATATTGAAATAAGAGACATGATAGTGGGAGGGGCAATCATGTTTATTTTCACTTTAAATTAGAAAAGTAAAATGACAATAAAAAAATAAAAAAAATTGAATAGGAGACGGTTGCAAGCTGCCATATACATATATATTATAATATATTTTATATTTTATTATATATCTTATAATATCTCCATCAGATTCACTCTTCTTATCTTGATAGCTCTTAAGCTCGCTGCGAACACAAAAGGAAAATAAATTAAGGCAAGTTCTTATAGTCTTTCCATTTAAATTTTAGATACAAGTTCATACTTTCTTCATTCTGTATATTTTTTTTAGTTCTTAAACCTCTTTTCTATTTTAAAAAAAATTATTCATTTTATTTTTTTATTAAAATTCTTATTTTTGAATAAATTTAATATTATAATTCTTGCTTGTCTATCATATTTAATCTAGAAAGTAGAGTTTTGGTTCACCCTAAATTTTTAAAGGGAATGGTGTTCTTTATCATAATAAGTTCTATTTTTTTTGATGATCCAAGTTTCTCTATCCACTTAGTCCCTATGAATCATATTTATTTTACAATATTTTATTCAAATAGTATGTGTAATTTTATAATATATGTTATGTTGATTACTTACTTCATTAATAATATTGATAATACTCAAATTTCGATACCCTCTCCTTGTTATAAAAATTACACATGACTAAAATTACTTTTTATAATATGCACGGTTAGTATATTATATGTTATTAAAAAATAAAAAAAGTTATGAACAATTGGTATAACGAAATGAAAAGAAAAATTGAAACATGAGTATGTATATATATATGATATTGTATGATATAAAATAAAATAAAATAGGGTGAGGCAGCTCGCATAATCATGTGAGCTGTAAACAGGAAATTGAAATGGGGGATAAATCTCCCCCATGTGCTGCCAAGATTAAGTTTGTATATTATATTATAATAATATATGAAAGATTGACCAGATGAACCCCAATTAATGCATTTTTAAATGATCCAATGATTATTTTTTATTTCTTTTATTATGTTTAATTAATTTAATCATATGAAATATATATAATGTATATATGACTGTAGATATTTATAAATCATATTAGTTATTAATATCTACATTAATTGATTTTACATTATCGTTAATCATAATTAAAGCTATATGTTATAGATGTATATTCACGATGAGATGCATAATATATGATCATACATAAGCATATGCTTATTTTGTATGAATTTTTTTTATAATATATATTATAAAACAAAAATATTGAAATGAGAGACTTAATAGTGGAAGGGGCAATCATGACTATTTTCATTTTAAATTAGAAAAGTAAAATAATAATTAAAAAAAAAAAAATGAATAGGAGACGGCTACAAGCTGCCATATACATATACATATACACATACACATATATATATTATATAATATGTTTCATACTTTATTATATAAGACAAAAAGAGAAGTGTTCCTTCTGGCCTAAAAGGGATCGTCGAATGCGGTCTTGCAATGGTAGGGAACAGACTCCGAGGAGTGGCCGACACCTACAAGCATTTCGATATTTAAGTGAGTAAGAGAGTAAATTGGTAAAGTATTAGTAGATTAGAAAACCAACACTATAAAAAAATTGATATTTTGAGGTGATTTTTAAAATCGTCGCAAAACATAGTATTTGCAGTGGTTTATAAACCGCAACAAAATACGTTTTTGCGATGGTTTCTTCAACATTTTGAGGTAGTTTTAAAAAGTCGTTACAAAATTTAATAATTTTAAATTTTAAAATTAAATTTTGCGGCAGTTTTTGAAAAATTGTTGTTAAATTTAGAAAATAATTTAATAATTAAAAAATTAAATTAAATTAATATTTGCAACGATTTTTGAAGAACTCTTGTATGCATGCGTCGTGTATTGCAAAGTGATGAGATTGGATATCCGATGTTGATAGGGCTCTCTGACGGTGGCATGGTGCCAATGAGACCCTCATTATGGGATCTGTCATTAATGAGGATAGGATCAGCCTTTAATGAGGCGGTAATGATGCTGTTGTAGCCTAGTGTAGGGCCAGAATTAGGCTAAGGTCGAGGGTTGGGATTAGGCCGTGGGCTGAAGGTCGAGATTGGGCTAATACGGTCCACAACCCCCCAGGTCAGATGTTTGAAAAGTGAGCATTCGAGCTAAAAAAGGAGAAAGTGGGTGAATTTGTTGCTTAACCAAGGTTTGTAGCCAAGTTGGTGTTTGGACCTAGCTGGGACAGATGGCTGAGCTGAGGCTTTGGATATGTTCGAGGCCAACATCCGAACTAATGTATGGTCATTCCTAGGCAGATGAAGGTCCTCTAGGTACCTGAAGTTAACTCAGACTCTATGATGAGGCAACTCTCTTGAGGTTTTGACATGCGGCGGATGTAGTTTTGAGATTCGAGGCGTCACTCTCGGGGGGTGGGACGTTGCAAACAAGTAACTGACAGCCTATTATTTTGGTCATGGTTTTAAATATGCCACAGATGGCGTCTTTCGATTGACGTTCTCCAAAGCCAGCTTGATGCTGCTAATGCAGAGCTGATAAGGTTGAAGGTGAAGGCTATTGTAGCCAAGGCTGAGGTGATCGAGAAGGAGATAAAGGAAAAATTTGATATTGTAGTTGCTCAATCTAAGGCTGAAGATGTGAAGGTCGAGGTGACCAGGACCAAGGAGGAGATTGGTAAAGTGCGGGCCGATGTTGAAGAGCTGACGGGTGAGGCTTCATTCCAATACATCGAGGGCTACGAAATGGCTTTCTCCCACATCCGAGCTCTCTTCCTTGAGCTGGATCTCTTAGCCTTTGGGTCTTTTAAAGAAATTAAGAACGGTTATCTTGTGGACCCGGTGGAAGAGAGCCTAGCTAAGCAGGTTGATATTTCGAAGGTGGCTGAGCCGTTCCAGATCGAGGATGAAGCACTCGAAAAGGTCGGTATTGTTGATCCCACTTCGATGTCCTTATCCGAGATCGCTACTGAGACTGTTCCCGAGCCCGCCAAGTCATGATTCTTTGCTTTTTCCTTTTTCTTTGCAATAGTCTTCGTGATAGTGTAGGTCTTCCATTGTTGTAGTGCACAAATCTTGTAACTTTGTAACCTTAAGTTGGAAATAAATGACTTCTTTTTGTGCTATTTTTGACGCTATATTTCCGTTGCCTTTTCTCCTCGTGTTTTGCCTTGTTTTTCTTTTGTAACTCTGATACTTTTTGTTTCCTTTGTGAACTTGCTACGCCCAAGGGTCAGTTGTCCGTTAAGTAGGGTTAGGTTGGTAGATGGGTATGGCTCTTGGCCCCCCATAGGTCGGATGCTCGCAGAGGGAGTGTCCGAGCTTGTATATGCTTTACCAAGCTGGTGTTGAGTAGTTTTGGTGTTGAGCTCAACGTCTTGCCGAATTGTTGGGCGTAACTTTATTTTGAATTCGGAAGGTCATTCCGTCATTTTGGCTTGATTGCGTGCTTGTTCAAAAAATGAGGCGCTTGCCCGAGAATGTGAGACGACGCCTGCAAGCGTGGAGGCCGCTCATTACCCTAGGTGGGGTTAGTTTGTTAGATCATTAATTACGAGGTACGTGGTGGGATTGCAATGCTCGCTTTGGCCTATATCAGTCTCTTGGATACCCTGCACGATACCTATAAATATGCTTTCCTTTTGCTCACGCATACTTCTCGCACTCATCTCTAACTCTTTGTCTGTCTTGTTTATGAACTCTCTGGCCCCTTCTTTCTTCAAATCTTCCTTTCGTAATCTAACTTTTAATATCAATTTGAAACCTAATGTTATCTTCCAATCTAGCTATACTAATATTTATTCATCCATACCCATAACTCAAATAAGTCTTCGTACTTTTCAAAGTGATCCTCAAATAACATTTTATATCGTCAGATTAACCATTTAATCCTCAAATTTGCTTGAACTAATCCTCGAGAAATAACATCTCATATCAACTAACTCTAGTCTTGCTCGATCCTTAAGGCACCATCTCATGCCAATCATACTTTATCATACGGAAATCATCTATTTTCTTTCCTCGCATTTGACCATCAGCTCTTTTGACTTCCAATCAATCGTAGCATAAGTTCACTTACCAACTCGCAATCTCCGGACTTGCTCATTGATTCTATTGTCTACTTGTCTTGGCAATAGTGCTATTAACCTTATTCGTACTATTTTAGCCTCTTAGTCCACACAATCTATGACATCATTACCATTTAATCAAAATCTCGGGACCATTTACCCTCAAGCATCACAATGAAGAGCGTCACATGTAACCTTAATATTACAAGGGTCTACTTTACTCCTCGATCGCGTATCAATCCTAGAAAATATCATAGCCTCTTGCAGCTGTTTAATAATTCATCAAATTCGAGGTAAAGATATCAACTCTTAATTATCACATTTTTCAAAGCTCGATAATTTACATCTTCAATCAAGCCACTTATAGATATGCATCTAATAACCTCAAGCTATTATTGGCAATTTCATCATTAAGAAATAATCCCGATAAATCTTTCGAAAATACCTCCTGGTATTTTCTATTTTTCTTACGGCTTTTCACTGACCTCAAGTGCCTATACCATATCTTAGTAGGCTCCTTATTTCCATAATTTACTAACATCACTCAGTAATACATTTCCTAATTTTCCCACCAGGCTACCTAGACTAACCGTCTAGTCGTACGAGAGTTTCATTCTCTAAAATCGAAATCTCAGATTTCTAATCGATCTGCAGCTTTTCCTACTGCGACCTGTTATCCTAGCACATCTGCCATCATTTGATTCTCTCTATCACATCTAAGATTCGCACAATCTTCCAAACGACAATCCATAACTATATTGCCAGCTAGAGCAGGTAAGTACTCATGTCACCTACGGTACTCAAATCTTCGCTGGATTTCTTCCTAATAACTCTAAAGCTTTATCACGAATCCTTAGATCCTCAATCAATTCTTCCAAGAAATTCCTCATGAATCCCAAATCGATTTATCTCCAAAAATCTCAAATTAGATCACGATGTCTGGTTCCAATCATCTTCTATTTCATTGCAATTATTGCTCTCAATCCACCATTTATCATGGCGTTTTTGAGTTCTCCTCGTCGAGTTAACCGCCGATAACTTTACCTGATTCCGCAGGTCTATTTGGCACATTGAACCGTAGTCACAACCTTCGTTGATTAGGTCTCCTTAGGGTCGATATGACTTATCAAGTAACTCTTTCATTTTTCAGTACCCGAATTCTACTTTGAACCGAGGTTGCCATCTCACTACTCATCGTCAAAATTTTAGACTAGCCATGCTCCACTACCTGAAATCTCATTTACCGAGAATTCACTGACTCTCGCATTATGTTCTTCAGATCCAGTTGACTATTGGCACACGACTATTAATGATCCTATTGCCATACTAGATACTGAGGTATTTTACTCCTCAAGCCTAGCATTGTTCGTCGTGTCACCCTCTCCTAAGATGACCGCGAACTCCGATGCAATTCTTTAAAATAGGTCACTTAGTCCATATTCAATCCATCTCATTTCAGGTTGATTCCCTAGGCTTCGAACCTCGATCAATCATAGCTAGTGGCACACCTTGCATCCTAGACTATTGGGACTTAGACCCTATACAAGGTACAGACCCTACTGGGTTGTCCCAAATCTTCAGCATCTAATCGTCTCCTAGGCAGTCCGCTATGATGCTTTGGTCGACGGGTCTCCCGTACCTTACCATAAGCCATTCATCAGCCCTTTGCACGTGGGTCCCTAGATCTAGATCTGTCACTACGAACATCGAACCAGTAGTGTCATCATGCTGCTAGGGTTCCTCCATTCTCTCTGGGTCACATCAGTTGTACCATTATCATCTCATCAATTGACGCAACTCATTCGCCATCATTTAGCCATCTTCCACTTATTGCTTGCCCCAATTCGTTGAATCCCTGATCTTTACATCTCACTAAATGATTCTCGAAAATACTTTTCATTTAATCCTAACTCTTTAAGTAGGCCATGTCACATTAGACTAATCATCCACGATTCAATCATCCACAATTATCCTATCATTTCTCACAATGATTTCGATTAATGACCTCAAATCAACAGTCTCTAAATCTCTCGGATCCATAATGATGGTTACCAAGCCAATCTTACACCCGAATCATATCCTAACTTCAATAGCTAGATCATTCTGCTTGTACTTGCCCCATCAAGCTTTTACTATTCATCGAGAATAGTAATTGTATACTGGAATAGTATTTGTACGTGAATAGTACACCAGGTAAGTTCCTAGAAAAAAGATGTGGGTCACAAATGGACACACTTAAATATCAAGTCTTTCCTTAGCCAGAACTTTCCTAGACATGCACTTCCACTACACAACACTTAAATTCAATAACCTCTAATCCTTAAACCGACAATCCCCAAATCTCCAAATAGGGATTTCATCTTTCGAACTATCAGTCTTTTTCCCCTAAGCCTCCACTCGGGATTCCTACTAACTGGTTCTATCAACATCAGATCCTCTTTAAGTCTCCAAGCTGTTATTCCCTAATCTCCAAATAGGGTTTAACTCTTATATCAACTCCATTAGAGTCACTTAAGTCTTCCACTAAACTTAAGCTCTGATATCAACTGTAACGTCCCGCTTTCCAGGGGGCGTTATAACTTGGAATAATTCTGAGATAATAATTTTTTTTTCTTTCAAACTAATTCTAAATCACATCATTCCTCGAATCCGTCCCAAAATTCCCGTTCATTTTTTTGGAAAGAGAATCATTATACACATTAAATGCGGAAGCAAGGATCGAACCTAATACATTAACATTAATTGAAATTCGGATCTTACATCATTGTTCCTCAACATAACTTAATACAAAACATAAGTTCTCAACTAACACTAACCTTAATAGGGTTATACATCCTCATGCTTTCAAAACATCTAGAATTTAAAGTAGCAGAACTTAAATACATGGGCTACATAACATACATTTCATTCATCATGCACTTTGCTAAATGCCTCATTCATCCTCGTATCTGCTATAATCTCTATCTGAAACGTTTGAATATTCCAGCGGCAAAGCCCAAGTTAGATGATGAATCATCTAAGTAAGGGTACAGAAAACATATTTCGCGTATGAATGCAATGTCTTACTTCATCGTAAGGGTTAACTGCATCCTTTATGCTACTCACCATTTTTGCGGCCACCTCTTTCGAAGTCGAGGTGTATGGGGGCACCCTTGGTAAAGCAGCGGTGCCAGTTCGTACTCCCTATAGTCACAATGCGCGTAATCAATGATATCAATGTGTACATATGCATTTCATAGCATGTCATGTATACAGTCTACGTGATGGATACATATCAGGGCATGTCAATATGATGAAAGCATCCCCGAGGATCGGGGTTTGAAACATAAATCACCTATAAACCAAGCATTTTTCGTAAAGCTAAATCCAGTTGGGAAGTACAACTTACATTCTCAAACTTATCGATCTACTTCGATATTCGCGCATTGCCTCAAAATTCATGCATCACCTCAATTTGCGTGCCAACCTCAAAATTTGCACAAGTTACTTCAACTTTCAGCCTCAAATCATCTTTAACCTAGCATCTCTGACTTTCTCGATATGCATGGCATATCCTCGAAATGCATGCCCGAACCATTTTTTCGCCAAAAATCTTTAAAATATTAATAAATATCCACTTCCTATTTTTCGAGATTTTTTTCAAGAAATTTTTCCTATTTTTCTTCTGTTTCTTTTCTTTTCTTCCTTTTTCTTTCTTTTCTTTTTCTTTTTTTTTTCTCCTTCTTCTTCCCTGCTCCTTCATGCGCGCAGCATCATGCCCAACTTCATTTCTCTTCTTCATTTCCTTTTTTTTTCCCTTCTTTTTTTCTTTTCTTTTTTTCTTCTTCTCCTTCCTTCCTTCTTCTTTTTCTTCCCCTGCAACTTGTGCGCACCAGCCTTCACCGCCGCGAGCCGCTGTCTCGGCCAGCACTGCCTACCGGCCTTATCGTCGTGCACTGCCTACCGGCCTTACCGTCGTGCACCGCCTACCGGCCTTATCGTCGTGCACCACCACCTCTACCGCAAACAACCGCCATCGCGGCCTGCTCCGTTGCGGCTGCTGCCATGGACGCTCCTCCGACCACTTCCAACCTCCTCCGCACCACCTCACGACCTTCTCCTGTTGCTCTGCTTGCGCCACTGTAGCGACCAGCTGCTGTCCTGCTCCAGGTCAAGCTTGCATGTTGACCATGGCCGCTTGGAGCTCACTACCATGGTCGAGGCTGCTTGCTTCAGGCCACCTCTGCTCGGCCAGCTTTCTCACTCTCTCGATCTCTCAATCAATCTCTCACTCTCGATCTTGCCCTCTCTCTCCCTCTATTATAAGCTCTCGGCCAAGCCTGCTTCTTCTCTCTCCTTCTTCCCCATTTTATAGCCATTTCCGCTGTCAACGGCCCGCCTTGCCTATCCCTCTTGGCGTGAAGATCACTCTACTGGCAGCCATCAGTTGGCAGAGGCATAGGTTTGAAGTTACAGAGGAATGGCTGATCTGGAGTTGCACGGTATGCTCATTCATGCACACGCGCGCGGATACATATATATATATAACTATATATATTATACTATACTATCAACAAATTTATACATTTAAATCTCAAATTTTATCCTAAATTCATTAGAATAATTCTCTAATTACAATAATATCCTCAAACACTGAATTAATTGACATTATAATACCAAAAATGTAAAATTAATAACTTAAATTTTACTCGATACAGACGATTTTGCTCCAGTAACATCACCGGGCTATCGTTTCATCTCAAAACCACTGAAGGGTTGCTCATTACAAAAAAAACAGAGCCCCTTCAAGCTTCCGTTGACTTGTCAGAAGTCCCCTACGACAATTCGATTTTACAGCCTAAATGGCAGCTGTATTTTAGTTGTATCGAAAATCGTTCCCGATCAGATTTCTTTTGATACCATAAATCATATCTCAGAACGCTCATCGAGACTATATCATTTTTCTTAGAAAATTTCACTCCGAGACATTCCCTGCAGTTGATTCGGTACTTATAACTCTTATCAAACTTATTTTTTTATATTCAAACCTTACTTAAATTACGTGACAATCTTATACAAACCTGGGGTATTACAAGTATATTATATGTTATTAAAAAATAAAAAAAGTTATGAATAGTTGGTATAAGGAAATGAAAAGAAAAATTGAAATGGGGATAAATATATATATATGATATTGTATGATATAAAATAAAATAGGGTGAGGCAGCTCGCATAATCATGGGAGCTGTAAACAGGAAATTGAAATGGGGATAAATCTCCCCATGTGCCGCCAAGATTAAGTTTATATATTATATTATAATAATATATGAGAGATTGACAAGATGGAACCCAATTAATGCATTTTTAAATGATTCATTTTTTATTTTTTTTATTCTGTTTAATTAATTTAATCATATGAAATATATATAATGCATAGTACATATAAATCATGTTAGTTATTAATACGTACATTAATTGATTTTAATCACGATTGAAGCTATATGTTATAGATGTATATTCACTATAAAATGCATAATATATGATCATGCATGAGTATATATGCTTATCTTGTATGAATTTTTTTATAATATATATTATAAAAAAAATATTGAAATGAGAGACTTAAGAGTGGATGGCGCAATCATCACTATTTTCATTTTAAATTAGAAAAATAAAATAATAATAATAATAAAAAAAAATTGAATAAGAGACGCTGCAAGCTGCCATATACATATACATATACATATATATATTATATAATATGTTTTATACTTTATTATATAAAACAAAAAGAGAAGTGTTCTTTCTCACCTAAAGGGGGATTGTAAAATGCGGTCTTGCAATGGCAGGGAATAGGCTTTGGGGCATGGTCGACACCTACAAGTATTTCAATACTCAAGTGAGGCATGGTCGACACCTACAAGCATTTCGATACTCAAGTGAGTAAGAGAGTAAATTGACAAAGTATTAGTAGATTAGAAAACAAACACTACAAAAAAAATTGATATTTTGCGGCAATTTTTAAAACCGTTGCAAAACATGGTATTTGCGAGGATTTTTTCAACATTTTACGACAGTTTTAAAAAATCATTACAAAATTTAATAATTTTAAATTTTAAAATTAAATTTTACGGTAGTTTTTGAAAAATTGTTGTTAAATTTAGAAAATAATTTAATAATTAAAAAATTAAATTAAATTAACATTTGTGACAAATTTTGAAGAACCACCGTAAAATTTAGAAAATAATTTAATAACTAAAAAATAAAATTAAAATTTTAGAAAATAATCTAATATTCATATTAAAAATATATAAAATTTTGATAATTTATAAAAGAAATATGTTAACTCTTCTTTTTATTTTTTAATCAATTAACTTATTTAATTTCATTCAATTAATTTATTTTTAATTTGTTCCATTATTATTTTAAAAAATATATTTTTAATTTAATCAGTTAATTATTTTTAATTTATATTAAAAAAATATAAAATGTAATTCTAGAAAATAGTGGTTGGATTAGTATATAATTAATATACATGGGTATATAACAAGGGGGCTTTGCAAATCAGTTGGCTTTAGGCGCATAGGGGAGGTCCTAGGATCGAAACTATGGAAGGCAACAGTTGGAATTAAATTCCAGCATTGCCACGTCGCGCGAGGGTGGCGAGGCGAGCAGTTATGTGCGCTTAGGCGGCCAGAAGAGAGCATGGCCTGTGGGCGGGTGCTACCGAAAGCCATGCACACACACGGGCACTAGAAATAGCGACGGTTTCAAAACCACCACTAAAGTTCAATGATTTAGCGGATTGTAGCGACGGTTCTGAAACCATTGCTAAATGTTACGAACCGCCGCAAAAAATATAACTTTGCGACAGCTACTCTACTGGTTACTAAAAATTGCCTCTAAATGTTTCGTGACAGCTATATTTGCGACAGTTTTGAAAATCGTCTCCAAATGACAAAAAAAACCTACGCTAAATTCTGATTTTTTTTATAGTGACATACTTGGGCTCTTAGTAGAGTTGGTTTATATAGAAGGAGGATAGGTCCTCTTGTATGCATTACAGAGTGATGAAATTGGATATCCAACGCTGATGGGGCTCTCTAATGGTGGCATGGTGCCAATGAGACCCTCATTATGGGATCCACCATTAATGAGGATGGGATCGGCCTTTAATGAGGATGGGATCTTGAGCGAGCATGAGAGTATCTAGCATGCGATGGTAATGATGATGTTAGTGTAGGGCTAGAATTAAGCCAAGGCTGAGGGTCGGGATTGGGCCATGGGCTGAAGGTCGAGATTAGGCTAATACAGTCCACAACCCCCTAGGTCAGATGTTTGAAAAGCGAGCATTCGACTAAAAAATGAGAAAGTAGGTGACTTTGTTGCTTAGCCGTGGTTTGTAGCCAAGTTGGTGTTTGGATCCAGCTGGGACAGATGGCCGAGCTGAATCTTTGGATATGTTCGAGGCCAACATCCGAACTGATGTGTGGTTATTCCTGGGCAGATGAAGGTCCTCTAGGTACCTAAAGTTAGCTCGGACTCTATAGTGAGGCAACTCTCTTGAGGTTTTGACATGCGGCACGTGTAGTTTCGAGATTCGAGGCGTTACGCTCGGGGGGTGGGAATTTGCAAACAAGTAACTGACAGCCTATTATTTTGGTCATGGTTTTAAATGTGAGACAGATGGCGGCTTCCTAGCAGTGGATTGGCAATAGATGACTCCCGATCGTCAGATGCACCACTTAGTGACCATTTATAAAAGTTCCCTTTTACCCAAGGTTTCTATTCCTTATTTCTTTAAGTTTTTGAACTCCTGCAATCTCGTAAGTTCTTGGTGATTTCCTTTCATCTTTGCAGCCAATGATCGAGATCGTGCTTCTTGCTCACGTTCTCCCTCAGCCCACAACTTTGACTAGGTAACTCCTCGAATCTGGATTCCTTTTGTTATTGTGGGCTTGTGTTGAATTCCTTTTGTTCTACTTTTGTTTGTCTAGCGAGTATATGCTCATGCCTGTGTATTCTTTCTGCAAGCAAAATGCCAAAGTTTCCTAAGAGAGAGATGAAAGCTTTCAACAAACAGGGAAACGAAACTGTGCCGAGCTCTGAGCCGACCGATCGAGCGACTAGGGAGGCCTTGGCCCTAGCAAGTTTGGTTCCCTCCATCGTACAGTCACTTCCCCCGGTTTCCATTACCAAGGCTTCGGCTTCCTATCTTGGGGAGCCTACCATCTCCGAGGAGTTGGCTTGGCATAAAAAGCGACAGAGGGATTCCAAGGGGGAGACCAGGCCATCTGGTAGCTCAGACCCTGCTGGCCAAGAAACTTACTTGGTCCCATTCTAGGATCCTAATTTTCGGAGTGACCTTTTCATTGATGCCCATCTTCATTCGTTGTTAGAGCGAAAAAGGTTATTGGATCTTGGGTAACCAGCCGCATTTCATTAGGTTAAGCGCTAGGTACTCTAGCTTGTTATGGATTGCCGAATGCTTGAAGTAGATACCATGAGCTGACTCACCAAGATGAAGTGGGATTATGAAGAGAAGTTAGATCGGGTCTGGGAATCAGTGAAGAGGGAAGTAAGGAAAGGTATGGGGATGACCATTGCTGAGGAAAAGAAATGGGTCAATGAGGCTAAATCCCTTAACTCTAAGCAACGTTTTTTGATTGGCGTTCTCTAAATCCAGCTTAATGCTGCAAATGCGGAGCTGATAAGGCTGAAGGTGGAGGTTGCTGTAGCCAAGGCTAAGGTGATCGAGAAGGAGATGAAGGCAAAATCTGATATTGCAGTTGCTCAATCTAAGGCTGAAGATGTGAAGGCCGAGGTGACCAGGACCAAGGAGGAGATGGATAAGGTGCAGGCCGACACTGAAGAGCTGACGGGTGAGGCTTCATTCCAATACATCGAGGGCTACGAAGTGGCTTTGTCCCACATCCAAGTTCTCTTCCTTGAGCTGGATCTCTCGGCCTTTAGGCCTTTTAAAGAAATTAAGAACGGTTATCTCGTGGACCTGGTGGAAGAGAGCCTAGCTAAACAAGTCGATATTTCGAAGGCGGCTGAGCCGTTCCAGACCGAGGATAAAGCGCTCGAAGAGGTCGGCGTTATTGATCCCACTTCGATGTCCTTATTTGAGATCGCTATTGAGACTGTTCTCGAGCCCGCCAAGTCATGATTCTTTGCTTTTTCCTTTTTCTTTGCAATAGTCTTCATGATAGTGTAGGTCTTCCATTGTTGAAGTGCACAAATCTTATAACTTTGTAACCTTAAGTTGGAAATAAATGACTTCTTTTTGTGCTATTTGTGATGCTCTATTTCTGTTGCCTCTTCTCCTCATGTTTTGCCTTGTTTTTCTTTTGTAACTCTGATTCTTTTTGTTTCCTTTGTGAACTTGCTACGCCCAAGGGTTAGATGTCCATTAAGTAGGGTTAGGTTGGTGGATGGGTATGGCTCTTAGCCCCCCATAGGTTGGATGCTCGCAGAGGGAGTGTCCGAGCTTGTATATGCTTTACCAAGCTGGTGTTGAGCTCAATGTCTTGCCGAATTGTTGGGCATAACTTTATTTTGAATTCGGAAGGTCATTCCGTCATTTTAGCTTGATTGCGTGCTTATTCAAAAAATGAGGCGCCTGCCCGAGAATGTGAGATGACGCTTGCAGGTGTGGAGGCAGCTCATTACCCTAGGTGGGGCTAGTTTGTCAGATCATTAATTGTGGGGTACGTGGAAGGATTGCAATGCTCGCTTTGGCCTATATCCGTCTGTTGGATACCCTACACGATACCTATAAATATGCTTTCCTTTTGCTCACACGTACTTCTCGCACTCATCTCTAACTCTTCGTCTGTCTTATTTATTAACTCTCTGGACCCTTCTTTCTTCAAATTTCCTTATCGATTGGATAGTTCGTTGGTTCGTTTTCCAATGGCCATGTCGACTTCAAACCCTGCTCGTTCAATATGACTAGGTAAGCGAGGAGGCTACCAAGATCGCTTCGAGATACATTGTTGACTCATCTGTTGAAGTGATCAGGAGGGGAATCTTCCTTTTTGGAACTAAGGACAAGGAGGAAAAGTTCATCTACCGGTCGTGTGAGAAGGAAGAACACGTTTATTTGGAACTCAGCTCAGGCCTGGACGCCCGACTTTGTCTACATGTATGAAACATTCTTTTCGTGACTATGCCTACCGTTTCCCCTGACCGAGTTTCAGGACTTGGTGTTGCAAGCACTAAATGTTTCCCCAACATAGCTGCATCCAAATAGCTGGGGCTTTATCCATAGTTTCAAGGTATTCATCGAGTTTCTTGGTTAGAAGCCTAACTTGGGGGTTTTCTTCTTTTATTATCATTGGAAAGGGGCTGGAAAGTGCAATTGGGTCTCCTTGACTAGACGTTCGGGGAGGAAGTTGCTAAAAGCCTTCCACTTTCCTACAAGAATTTCAAGGACAGTTATTTCAAGGTGGCTTTAAAAGAGGACGAGCTCATTTTTTTCCTGAACACTGAAGGCTAGGGGAAGTATCCCATATGCTGGCAGTCGAAGCCGAGCTCTTCCTTGGACGTAGAGCATGAGAGTCTAGATTCGGAGGAGGAAGCTTTGGTAAACGTGCTTGTGCTCTCTCCCTAGCTTGAGTCTGTGAAGCTTATTGAGTTTGGGGAGGATCTTGAGGGCTTATAGTAATATATTTGTAGGTTGTTGTTGTCTTTCTTTCATTTGGTTTCTATTAATCATGGCTCATACCGATGTTTATTGTTTCAGGTTGGGCAACGCCCAATTTGAAGGTAGAGGAGGTGATCAGGCGTTTGACAGAGAAGAGTGCCATGCCACCCTCCAGGGTGGTGGTTGGCAAGAAGAATGATGTCTCTACGAAACTGAAAGGCATTGTCCCTGCCCAACCGATTTCCATGGTTTCCATTATTGAAGTTGTCCCTTCTTCTCCATCCAATGAAATGGTGGAGATCAAGGAAGAGGCGCCAAGTTGTAGACGAACTAGGAACTTTGAGCTCAGGTCAAGCTACCGACTTGCTGGGCCCTTTGAGCTCGGGCCAAGCTGGGGGCAAGTAGTGCGCTCGTGCTCGAAGCATCATTCGAGACCCATCTTATGGGGCTTGCGACGATGCCGAGGTCGATCCCCAAGGCCTCTAGAACCATGACTTTCGAACCGGAAATTTCATCATGAATCATTTCTTTCTAGAGTTAGATCAAGTGAGGCATGCTTCCTTGGGGCACGTTGAGCTGTTTCGGTGGGCGCAAATGCTGTTTATGCATGCTGCCAGTGCTAGCTAATCGTTAGCGATTAAGGCGAAGCTGCAAAGGGACAATGTCAAGGAAGCCAAAAGGAAACTAAAGGTTGCGAGGCAAAAAATGAAAGAAGTCTAGGAGACCATGCAGAAGTGGGTTGATGATCGGCTAAAGGCCGAGATGGCGGACCTGCATGCTTGGGTTGCGAGGGTTGAGGATTTAGTAGTGAGGAGCGAGTCTAAACTCTCAAAGGTGTCTGCAGAGAAAGATACGACTTGGAAGGACATAGAAGAGATGAAGAAAAGGGTTAGGGAGGCTAAACGAGATACTTCTCTTCACGAGGTTGCTTAACTAGAAGCTGTGTTCAAGGGTTTGAAGAATGAGGCCCTTGACTAGTATCTCAATGGCTCTAGCACAAGTTCAGATGCTCTACCCCGGGGCAGATCTTTTTTACTGTGGCCCCTTCAAGGAGAGTATGAACGACCAACTTGTGAACTCAGATACAGAGGGCTCGACTGATCAGGGTGATGCCTTAGAGGAGGTGCATGAGGTTGGAGGTCAGCTGAGGGAGGCCAGCGAGCATCCTGGTGAAGCCCCGGTCCCTACCTAGCTTGATCGACCTACCGCCGACTTCTAGGACAGCCTTTTGACTTCTTTTGCCTCTTCTTACTTAGTTTCTTCCTTTGTCGCTTTGTGTAAATGATGTAGGTACTTTATTATCAAATAAATGAGATATGTTTGGGCATGCTCTGGCTTTTGCATCTATTTTTGTTTTCTTTGTGGTTGCCTCTTCAAGCCTTGTCTTGTGAGGGAGGAAAAATAAAAAATAAAAAGAGGGAGACCATCGTGGATCTGAGGTCCTCTTGCTAGGGTGGATTCTGGTGGCTACGCCTATTTGATGCAAGGCATAGTTTGAGCGAGACAGAGGTGATTCAAGGTCTGCCAACACCTATTTGATATGAGGCTAGGGTTGGGAAGAGATCGGGATAGACCTAAGGTTTTCCTGTCGAGGTAAACCCGGGGACCTGGGGGTGGACTAAAGTCGACGGGCTAGCAAACGAGTTATGAGGTGGTCGTGTCTTATGTTTTGGCCTTTCACCCCGAGCTGGTCCTTTTGGTGTTTGGCCCTTCTAGGAAGTTTAAGGATGGTTGTTTTGTATATTATGGTTGGGATGTACATGTGACACGTAGCTCGGAGTGTGTATTCATGAAGATGAAACAATGTTTTCAAATGTTGGGCGTGCCACTTCCCTAGGAGGGGCATTCATGGAGGTGAAAGGACATTTTCCCACGTGAAGTGCGTCGCTTCCCTAGGGCACATTTATCGGGATATTTATTGC
This sequence comes from Diospyros lotus, assembly GCF_014633365.1. Lineage (NCBI taxonomy): Eukaryota > Viridiplantae > Streptophyta > Magnoliopsida > Ericales > Ebenaceae > Diospyros > Diospyros lotus. Next base: position 31,006,575 of record NC_068346.1, read on the forward strand.
CCAGGTACGTGGCCATATTGTAGTGGCGTCTCTTCGCCTACCAAATGCAGAGCATTAATGTCGGGACACGTGGTGGGATCATGTCAAGGATGGTGATGGGTGATCTTAGGTGTTGGATGTCTCTTCTTGCGCCTATAAAAAGAGGGATCCCATCTTGCTTCCATAGGTCTTATAGTTACCCTTGGCTACTTTTTGTTTCCTAGGAAGCCCTAGGGCTCGAGGGGCGAGGATGTTGATTCAAGTCTAGGCCTTGCCTGTAACGACCCGTTAATGGGTCTAGGCGTTATTGGTAAGTTATTTTGGGTATTTGAATTTTTGTCTTAATTAATTGTGGGAAATAGTTTATGTGTTGATAAAAGGCAATTAATGAAAATAAGAATTTTGTGGAATGATAAATGTAAGGGAAATTAAAATTTATAAGCCCTCATAAATGGAGTTAAGTGTGTGGAAGAGTCCAAAGTTATGTGCTAAATGGGCTTGGGCCCAATATGAGTGGACTCTTGAGATGGGCTTAGGCCCATGTATATAATGTTAGGATGAATTAAATAAAGGCAAAAGAAATGAAAAGGAGATGAGAAATGACCATACGGGGCTTGGATATTTCAAGTGTGTAAGTGTAGTGAATGGAAAATTGGGAAGAGGAAAGGAAGGGGTGGTTGGAGTTGGCGGCAACCCACTCCCACCCCATCCTCTCTTGCTTTCTCTACACTCATTCTTATCTCCCTCTCCATTCTCTCTTGCTCTCCCTCTTGTTCATCTCCTCTTCTTCTTCTTCTTCTTCATTTATTTCTCTTGGTTGGAGCTTCAAAAGGAGAATTGCAGATTTTAGGAGTTTCCTTCATCTCTTGGAGTTGCACCATTTAAGGCAAGTTCTTCTTGCACCCTCTTTTGTTTGGTTGTGAAAGCTTTCCTTCTCTCTCTCTCTCTCTCTCTCTCTCCATTACATGCAAGATTTTAGCTTCTCTATTTTGTTGAAATCTCTTTTGGTAAAATGGTTTCTCTCCATTGGTTTCGTTGGGGTTTTCTTACCCTATTTTTACCTCAAGGAATGACTTTGGTGGGTTAGGAAGCTAGTGGTGGTTGTTTTGGGGTCATTTAGTGCTTTATGTGTGCGTTAAGTTGACTAATCTTGGGGTTTAGTTGACTCAGTAGAGGCCTATTTTCTCAAATTTTGGTGCCAGCCCTCGGCCCAGTCAACTAATCAGTTTAATCAGTCGGTTAAGCATTAGTTGACTAAGGATTTCCTTAGTAGCTTAGTCGACTATTCCTTCCCAAAAGTCGATTATTCCCTCCATTAGTCAACTATTCCCTTCTATTAGTCGATTATTATCTTTCTTTCAATACTGAGCATGTTGCATTATTTTGACTGTAATTTTTTATGTAGAAGTCGAAATTGAGCTTTGTTTAAAGTGTCATAAACTAGACTCTGAAAGATTTGATTTGATATATAATATCATATACTTTGGTTATGATTTGAGCTGGTTAAGGCTTTTCGCAATCCAAATTAAGCATGATTGTTAACCTAAGTTGTTGTTAATTGCTTCCTCTAGCATCACTCAATCCTCTAAAATACTAGGATGTGATTGAAGATATATATATTTATATACATGGGCTCATGAATTAATATGTTATTAAAATGCTTAAATGTACATGATGTGTACATTTCTATAATGGAGCATGTATGTTATATTTATGTGAGATCTCATGAGCGTTGCATGGCATTATTATTTGCGCCCCTATTATTATTATTATTTTGGCACGACGGTTATCTTCCGCGGATGAGAAAAGAAAAGAATATCCTATGGAGCGCCCAACGCGGGTAAGGTGGCCATATAACCCGGTAGGTGATTTTCAAGCCAATTAATGGAAAATTGATTTATATATATATGTATGCATACATGCATGTGAATAAATGGCTTTGAGAGTCGAGGTGATCCATGTAAATGGAAGGCCGTGTGAGCCAATGAGATGTGTAGAGGTCTATGTGATTATGGGAGATGAAATGTTGCATAAATCCATAATGATGATGGTATGGAATGGTATTAATAATGGAATTGAATGATGGGTTTAAATTATCTTTGGGGAGTCGGGTGTACTCTATTTGTATTATCCATCCCTTCATTCTTGATTCCATTATTATATATATACTTGTTGAGCCTTATGGCTCACTTTGTTTAAACTTTGTCATTCCAAGTAAGGGCAAGGAGATCGTTGGGGGAAAGTCTAATGGGGCTTGAGCCCAAGTTACATTCCCAACAAAAAGGTCCGTGTTGGTAGTTTTATCGAGGGCACATTGTGAGGAGATTTTTATTTTGTTAATTCCATTAATGCCCTTGTATTCATTTTGTATAGGCCATAGTGCCAGGGTGATGTAACTTATATTATGGCTTTCGCTGATAATATCAAAAGTTAGTTGTGATGTTGAGTTATATTGTTCTATATCATTTTTGTGACGACCTCCTTTCGGATGTCATATGCTAGCGGGATTATCCAGGAGAGGGCTGCTAGTTGATGTACCCATGGCCAAAGTTAAGCATGTTTGGGCGAGGGCGATACTAGAATGGGTGGCCTCAGCTCTCTTCTAGTTCACCTTTGCTGCTTCCTCTATTTATTGTGGGTCTGCAATCATCATGTTAGGTGATTTCGGGTGATAGTGATATTAGGGTGGGTGGTTGCATTTCTTGGAGTTCACTCTGCCATTTTTTCTTTCCTTCCTTCCTTCTTGTGGATTTGTGATCATTATGTACTCTTTAGGAAGCTCTCTCAGTTAGGGCGTAGGACTGGTGACCTCATTTCTCTACCCTGGGAGTTATTACCACTATTGTTTGTGGATCTGTAGTCACCATGTTGGGCAACCCCAGCTTCCCAACATTGATACATGGAAAGGTTTCCGAGTAAGGTGCCCACTTTCCGTGGGATGTTGTGAGAGGCTTTACGAATGGAATAGAGGGAGCATATTTAACAGTTGCATCCTCATTGTGTTATAGGTTGATTATCATAAGATATAGGGTTAGTTACATAGTGGCGATGGCTATTTTATTTAGTTGTATCTTCGTAATGTTATAGGTTGATTATCAAAGATGTAAACCTTGTAATGAAATGAAATTTTTTTTGAGTACCTTGTAGCTTATGTTCTTCCTTTGCTTTGTAGTATTTGTTCGAATGTCTTGATTGGCGCAAAGTGCCTGGTGAGCAGAAGTTATTGGACTTGTTTGATTTGAGGCGTAATTAGGATGAGACTGAGGTGACTCAAGGTTTGTTTGTGCTTGTTTGATACAAGCTGTAATTTAAATGTGACTGAGTGTTTACTCGAGGTTTGTTGGTTCTTGTTAAAAGGCATGGCTTAAATAAGACCTAGTGTTTACTTGAGGTCTGCTTGTGCCTGTTTGATACAAGGCATGGTTTGGGCAAGATTGAGGTAATTTGAGGTCCGCTAATGCCTATTTGATACAAGGTGTGGTTTGAGTAAGACCGAGGTGACTTGAGGTCTGCTTATGCCTATTTGATACAAGGCATGGTTTGGGCGAGACCGAGGTGACTCGAGGTCTGCCAAAGCTTGTTTGATACAAGGCGTGGTTTGAATGAGATCGAGGTGACTCGAGGTTCGCTCATGCCTGTTTGATACGAGGCATGGGTTGGGCAAGATCGAGGTGACTCGAGGTCTGCCAATGCCTATTTGATACAAGATGTGGTTTGAGTAAGGCCGAGGTGATTCAAGGTCCACTCATGCCTATCTAATACGAGGCATGGTTTGGGCGAGACTAAGGTGACTCGAGGTCTGTCAACGCCTGGTTTGATACAAGGCGTGGTTTGAGGGAGACCGAGGTGCCTCGAGGTCCGCTCATGCATGTTTGATACGAGACATGGTTTGGGCAAGATCGAGGTGACTCGAGCTCCACCAATGCCTGTTTGATACAAGGCGTAGTTAGGACGAGACTGAGGTGACTCGAGGTCTGTTTGTGCATGTCTCATGCAAAGCATTGTTTAAACAAGACTGAGGTTACTCGAGGTCTGTTGGTGCCTGTCTGATACAAGGCATTGTTTGGATAAGATCGAGGTGGCTCAAGGTCTGTTTGTGCCTGTCTGATACAAGGTATTGTTTGAACGAGACAGAGGTTACTCAAGGTTTGTTGGTGCCTGTCTGATACAAGGAAAAAAGAGAGGCAAGGCCTCGAGGTCCGCCCGCCGGGGTAGACCAGGAGGCTTGGGGGCGAACTTACCACGTCGGTTTGTTACACAGAGCACGGTTTAAACTGAGATGACTCAAGGTCCAACCGTGCCGAACTAGACCCCGCCTCTGTCGGATCCCAAGGATAGTAGACGACACGACAAAAGAGAGGTAGGGCCTCGAGGTTCACCCGTTGGGGTAAACCGGGGCGCTTGGGGGCGAACTGACCGCATCGATTTGATACACGGAGCATTGCTTGGACTGAGATGACTCAAGGTCTGGGTATGCTGAACTAACCCTCACCCCTGTTTGATCCATAGGACGGTAGATGGCACGGCAAAGGAGAGGCAAGGCCTCGAGGTCCATTCGCCAGGGTAGACCTATGCACTTAAGGGTGGACTAACGGCATCGGTTTGATACACAGAGCACTACTTGGACCAAGATGACTCAAGGTTCGACCGTGCCAAATTGACCCCTGCCCTTGTATGATCCCAAGGATGGTAAACGACACTACAAAAGAGAGGCAAGGCCTCAAGGTCCACCCATCAGGGTAGACTCGGGCTCTTAGGGACAAATTGACCACATCGGTTTGATACATGGAGCACGGCTTGGACAGAGAAGACTCGAGGTTCAGCCATGCCGAACTAACCCTCACCTCTGTTTGATCCTAAAAATGGTAGACAACACAATAAATGAGAAGCAAGGCTTAGAGGTCTGCCCGCCGGGGTAGACCTGGGCGTTTGGGGGCGAATTAACAGCGTTAGTTTGATACACGAAGCACAACTTGGACCGAGATGACTTGAGGTTTGGCTGTGTAGAACTGACCCTCGCCCCTGTCTGATCCCAATGATGGTAGACGACAAGGTAAAAGAGAGGCAAGGCCTCGAGATCGGTCTGCCGGGGTAGACTCAGCGCTTGGGGGCAGACTGACCACGTCAGTTTGATACACGAAGAACAACTTAAGAGCAATATTGGTAAGGCAGAGAGTAGCCTCGTTGTTTCCCATGATGAAAGACAGTTTGAGTTCAATGATAAAAGATAGGTCTTTGGCATATATGGTTTTCAAGGTGAAAGATAGGTCTTCAAGACGTTATGACTGAATAACTTCCGATTTTATTGATGACGGGCAGTTGCATAACACATAGGCGAATGCCTGATGAATATCATAAGACAAAATTTTGGCTTGGACCCATGTAAGGACATAATGAATAATGAATGAATGGAATTAACTTGACTGGGCAGAATTTAGTCAATTGAATGATACAATAAAAATACTTAAAATAATTACTTAGCTATAATATCTTCGCAAGCTGGCTGCATTCCATGACCTTGACAGGGGCTGCCCTGAGAGCTCGGCCAGGTGGTAGGCTCCATTGCCGAGGTTATTAATGACTTGGTAAGGGCCTTCCTAGTTAGGGCCGAGCTTTTCTTGTCCGGGTTGTTGCCTTGGGCCCTCGATCTTTCTCAGGACTAGGTCTCCTTCTTGAAATTTTCTAGGCCTGACCCTTTTATTATATTTTCTAGTCGCCTTTTGCTTGGCAGCTTGTTCACGGATATGGGTCCAGTCTCGGATTTCTTAAATGAGATCAAGGTTGGCCTTTTGTTCCTCGTTGTTGATGTCTTCCTGGAAATGCTGCTGCCTGGGGGTGAGCTCCCAACTTCCACAAGGATCATGGTTTCGGACCTGTAGATGATTCGAAAAGGTGTCTCTATGGTTGAAGTTTGAGTCGTCGTGTGGTATGATCATAGCACCATGCGCCCTTGGCATGGTCGAGTCGTTTCTTTAATCTGGCTAAGATGATTTTGTTAGTGGCCTCAGCTTGGTCATTGGTCTACAGGTGCTCAACTGAGATGAAGACCTGGCGGATGCCGAGCTCTTTGCAAAATTCTCGGAGTTTGCTATTGGTGAACTGGGTACCATTGTCTGAAGATAGCATCTCGAGTAGATTGTATCGACAGACGATGTTTTTTCAAATGAATCTTCTGATATTTTCAACAGTGATTGTGGCTAGGGGCTCGGTTTCAATCCATTTGGTGAAATAACCAACTGGAACCACTATGAACTTGAGCTACCCCGAGGCGATCGAGAAAGGCTCAAGGATGTCTATCCCTCATTTGTAAAATGGCCAAGGGCTGTTGATGTTGTGGAGCTCTTCTGGTGGTAAACGATGTGCACTTACGAACCTCTGGCATTTGTTGTAGTGTTTTACATAAGCTAGACAATCATTTATCATTGCTGACCAATAGTATTCGACTCTCAATACCTTCGCTACCAGGGACCGTCCTCCAAAATGGCTTCCGCTCACTCTTTCATGCACCTCGACCATGATGTATGTGGATTGGTCGATGTCAACATATTTGAGGAATGGTGTGGAGAAGCCTTTTCTGTACAGTTGATCCCTAAGCAAGGTAAAGAAACAGGTTGACTTTTTAAGTTTCTTGGCTTCATCGGCATTGGCGGGAAGCATCCCATCTTATAGGAATTGGATGATGGCGGACCCCTAGAATTTTGATGTTGTCTCCACGGCTTGAACATTGGTTAGTCCGACAATGGGTGAGTTTAAGGTTTCTTGTATGACAGACTGGTTGTTTCTAGGCTTTTTTGTGCTAGCCAACTTTGAAAACAGGTCTGCCCGCTAGTTTTGCTCCCTGTGGATACACTTAATTTCAAAGTATTCAAAAGACTCAGCTAAAGTTCTTACCTTGTTGAGGTATCGACCAAGTTGCGGGTCTTTTGCCTAGAATTTACCTTGCCTTTGACTTGATTGGTCACCAATTGGGAATCACTCTTTGCAACCACCCAAGTTGCTCCCATTTCCCTTGCCAAATTTAGTTCAATTTTGAGGGCCTCATATCCTGCCTGGTTGTTGCTTACCTTGAAGTTGAAACAGAGAGACTATTCAATTGTCAGCCCATCGGGCCCTCCCAGGATTATTCTGGCCTCGCTTTCCTTAGTATTGGAAGCCCCGTCGACAAACAATATCCATGGATTAGGTTCCAAGCTCGGATTAGAAGAAAATAATTCAGGGCATAAATCGAACAGTACCTAAGATTTGATGTGCTTGCGGGGCTGGTACTGTATACCAAATTTGGAGAGTTCGACTGAGCATGCAATCATCCTTCCTGAGAGTTTCAACTTTTGGAGTACTTGCTGGATTGGTTGATTCGTCTAGACTGTGATTTGGTGACATTGAAAGTATAGTATGAGTTTTTGAGCTGTGATCACTAACGTAAGTGCTAACTTTTTAATCTTTTGATATTACAGTTTGGGTCCCTGTAAGACCCTGCTGACAAAGTACACTAGCCGTTGCAATTTTTCTTTCTCCTTGACTAGTACCGCGCTCAGGGAGCTTTCAGTGACGGAAAGGTAAAGTGAGAGTTCTTCCCATGGCTCCAGCTTTGAAAGGATGGGGGGGGGGGGGGAGGGGCTGTTAAAAGCCCCTTAAGCTCCTGGAAAATAGCTTCACAATGCTCCGTCTACTTGAATTATGTCAGCTTCTTTAGACATTAAAAGAATGGTAGACCCCGATCTGTCGATCTTGAGAGAAAATGGGATAGAGTTGTTATCCAACCTGTTAGTCGTTGGACTTCTTTCACATTAATAGGGTTATGCATCTCGAGGATGGCTTTGCACTTATCAGGGTTGGGTTCGATCCCTCGATTGGTTAACATGAAGTAGAGGAATTTGCCTGATTGCACCCCAAACGTGCATTTCTCAGGATTGAGCCTCATGTTGTGTCGTCGGAGTTGGCTTGAAATTTCGGACAAGTAAGCAGTGATCTTGGCTTTTTAGCGTCTTGGCTACCATGTCGTCTACGTAAACTTCAATGTTCTGACCAATCTATTTTGCGAACACCTTGTTTATCAATAGCTGATATGTTACGCCCGCGTTCTTCAGTCAAAATGGCATAACCCGGTAGCAGAAGTTGGCGTTCTCTGTGATGAATATCGTTTTTTCCTCATCATCAGGATGTAGTCGGATCTGATTGTACCTAGAATAGGCATCCATGAAGCTTAAGTATCTGTAGCCCGAGGCCGTATCTACAAGCCGGTCTATGTTCGATAACAAATATGAATCCTTTGGGCATGCTTTGTTAAGATTGGTGAACTCAATACACATTATCCACTTGCCTGAGGATTTTTTTTTTTACCATAATCACATTGGCCAACCATGTGGTATATGGCTCTTCTCTAATGAACCCATCTTTGAGGAGTTTTGTTGTCTCCTTGGCCATTGCGCACTGTCCTTCCTCTCCTAGCTTTCTTTTCCTCTAGGTGACCGGCTTTACACGTGGATCCAATGCCAACCTATGGCAGACGAAGGATGGATCAATTCCGAGCATGTCAACAAGTGTCCAGGCAAAAAGGTTGATGTTTTGTTAAAGTGGACTGACCAGACTTTCTCTCAGCTCTCTTAGCAACGTGGAGCAATGTGGGTTACTTGCTTTGGGTAAGAACCCATGCTTATAAGATAGAGTTATTCTAGGGGCTGGGGGTGATTGTCTGAGAGCTCGCCTCGTGGGTCCAACTTTATCGAATGCACGCTGTGGTGCAGAGCCTGACTGCTAGTGCCTGCGGCTTGGCTACCGCTACCGAAAGCTCAATTTTCCTCATCATCCTTGTCGAGTATGAGGCTTCAAGCCCTGAGGCTATCGTGGTAACACTGTCGAGCTTCTTTTTGGTCGGCGTGAACAACCCCGACCTTAGTAGCTGACACTGGGAACTTTATAGCTAGATGAGGGGTTGACATGACTACGCCCAAGGTGTTGAGAGATAGCGACCAAGGAGTGCAATGTATGGCGTCTGGCCGTCAACAACCAAGTACCGAACACTAATTGTTTTGACAATAGGGGTCATTTCGAATGAAGTTAGCAAATCGACGTACCCCTTGACGCCTACCTATTTTTTGAAAAAGCTAACTAGATTTCCATGGAATGGCTTCAACTTTTATTCTGGGATTCCCATCCTTCTTAGAGTTGATAGATACAGTAAGTCGGCTGAAATTCCTTGGTCGACGAGGACCTTTTCTACCAGAAAATTGGCGGCAACGACAACTAAGACTACCATGGGGTTATCAAGGTTCTGATCAATCCCCTTAAAGTCCCTATCAGTGAAGGAGATCACTCGGTGTCGGGCTATCCTTTTTGGTTTTCTCTTAACATTATTTACTGACATTACTACTTGGAGGTGTTGCTTTCTAGTCGAGCTCGAATCTCTTCTTCCTATGAATCCTCCCGAAATGGTGTCAATAACCCCGGCTATCTGATCATTCGGGGGCAATCCGACATTTCACCTTTTGTTTGCTCGCAGTCACCTTTGGGGTTTGCGACTCTTTTGCCTATTTGGATTACCCTGCAGGGACTGTCTTCGGTCTATCTTGTAAGTGTATTGGTGGCCTTCTCTGACCAGGCGCTCGATCTGGTCCTTCGAGGATGCACATTCTTCGGTTGTGTGCCCGAACATGCGATAATAATCACACTGCTTGCTGGTATCAGTGTTACCATAGGAAGATCGTTGCTCGTTGGTGTCCGGGAGTGGGACAATCCTTGAGTTGTAAACCTCCTAGAAAATCCAATCTCACCTGGTTGCGAGGGGGGTATTGGTGTCATAGCGCAACCGAGGTAGGTCAGAGATTTAGTCTAGTTCCTTTCGTCCTCTGTTGCGATCTCTGTTTTAACTATCAAAACACTTTTACTGGTTGATAATATATTCACTTTATTTTCACTAATATTTCCATCTAAAAATATTTTAAATCTAAAATAAAGTTTAATAAAGATATCTTATATGAAGACAAAGTATATTTATTATTCTCTTTATCATGTATATCCTTAAGCATGCAATCGTAAAAGTAAACTATATAAAGTGCACATAAAAGGAACAAGGATAAAAATAAATAACTGAAAATCTTATCTTACTAATATATTAAAGTAGGATAGTCACCAAAGTATTTTGTCAAGTGGTAATCTTTGTTTTCCTTCCAAAATTTGCATTAAATTAAATAAAGTGATTAATTAATTTTTAAAGTAAAATTATTTATTATATTATATTTATTTATAAATATATTAGTATTAAAAAATCCATGTATTAATCTTGAAAATATAATATATCTTAATTAGTATTGATGAACCTACCAAAAACTCATGCATTGCATGGTAGTAATTCTGTTGGGAAACTTACATAGTTAAATAAATCAATAACTATACATTAATTTTCTTCTATAGTCTTGAAAATATGAACTATTTTCTCTTCATTTTCAAGACTAATGCATGAATTTTTTAATATTAATTAAGATTTAAAATATCACATTTTCAAAACTATAGAAGAAAATTAATGCATAGTGAAAGAAAAATAAGTTAAAATTCATATTTTTAAAGTTTTGTTATCATTGCAAAAATTAAATTTCAAGATCAAAAATTACAAATTTCAATATAATTTTTAGTTTACATTAGAAAATCCATGCTTCCTCACATTTAGGATTTTTAATTTATATTTATATTTATAAGTCAAAATCCATATTTTTAAAGTTTTGTTATCATTGCAAAAATTAAATTTCAATAACAAAAATTAAAAATTTCAAGAGAATTTTTAATTAGCATTGGAAAACCCATGCTTCCTCATGTTTAAGAGTTTTAATTTATATTTATATTTTTAATTTATAAATAAATATATAATATAATAAATAATTTTACTTTAATAATTAATAAATTACTACCTTTAATTTAATGCAAGATTAATCCATGAGTTTTTCAATACTAATTAAGATTCAATATATCACATTTTCAAAACTAATGTATGGTTTTCTAATGCTAATTAAGATTTAATATATTATATTTTTAAGATCATGAAAGAAAATTAATGTATTGTGAAAAAAAAATAAGTCAAAATTCATATTTTCAATGTTTTGTTATCATTGCATAAATTAATTTTTAAGAGCAGAAATTAAAAATTTCAAGAGAATTTTTAATTAGTATTAGAAAACTCATTTATTGGAAAAACCCATGCTTCCTTACGTTGAAGAGTTTTAATTTATATTTATAATTTATAAATAAATATATAATATAATAAATAATTTTATTTTAATAATTAATTAATTATTTTTTTAATTTAATATAAATATTTAATGATTTATTGTTCCAATGTAATAGATTTTGTGTATAAATAGGAAGTTTATGTCAAAAAATTTTATTTTATATAACGTTGTGCAATTTAATAACAGCCTTTTTAAAGTAACTTTTCTAAATATAGATGAAAGAGTTGATTTTGTAAATTAAACTAGTGAATCTAAATATGGTTTGCTCTCCAATCTGTATTAAGTCTCGGGTGTATAATCCTAGTTGAAGAGACATGAACTTGCCCTGTTTCTTCATCTCCACTAATATCTGGTGAATGTACTTGAAATGAAACCGGTGAGCAATAAATAAAATTAACCCACTTGTTTAATTGGATGAAGTAATTAGCCAAGGTTTTGCAATTGCCCCTCGTGTGTATCATAAAGTCATCTAAGCTTATAAAAAAAAATAATCAGAGGACGTAAGAAAATTCTCGCACAAATACTTTGATACTTAAGTTAAACATTAAAAATAATAAATATTGTCTTGAAATCAATATTAGAGATTATCTTTTCAGAAATTCTTTTAAATTATAATTCTTATGAATGATATTTATCTTAATGTTTTAATTTTTTTTTAAATTATAATTTTTTATGGATATTTGTTTTATCTTTTCGAATAAATTTTCAGTCGGGGTTATCGTCTATGGCATAATAATTATATATGTATATTTAATAATATATATAAAAATAAAAACAAAAACATAAAATGTGAAAGCAAAATCACAAAAAAAAAACCCTTAATTATTGGATGCTTAGTTAATTAGTAACTACATTAATCCAAATAATTTTCCCTATAAAGTTGGTAGTCCGTGTCGAAGAATAAGGGCATCCTCACTAAGGGTAAAGTTGGTAGTCCGTGTAGAAGAATAAGGGCATCCTCCTCACTAAGGGTCATTCATTGTTACCAAATTCACTGGACAACAATGGAAAGACTCACCCAATCCTATGTCAAAGAATTTTTCCTATTATACGTCATGTGTAAAAGTTTATTAAAAATTTAAAATAATTTTAAAAATTCAAAATAACTTTTTGAGCTAAAAAATGATAGGAGGAGAGTCCATAGAAAGCGCAAACACGATAATTCCAATATCTAAAAATTTATTTGAGAATTCTACGTAAAGAATAGATATTATTTATAAAAATTATAATTCTATTAAAATTTCAAAATGTCAAGATAATTATTATTTGTAAGAATTTTAATCTTAATGGATCTCGAAAAGCTTCATATTCCTCTATAAATAAACATACCCTCATTTCAAAAAAAATATCTTTTCATAATACTAGTTTCAATATAACATCTAAATTTTTTTTTATTTGAGTTAAGTATTAAAGTGTTTATGAGGAGATTTTTCCGTAACTTTTAATCATTTTTTTTTCTTTTGTAGATATTAAACAGTTTTATAATAATATTTTCAATCAGTAAATTTATTACAGAGTTTGAACGATCAAAATAAAAATGAAAAAAAATCTAAGTAATTGAGTTTTAAGAATGTTTAGATAAACTCAAATGCATTGACCAAGCAAAACCCCCATGTGGCATCCACGTGTGAATTAAGCTTGATGAAGTCGAAATTTAGAGTTTGAAATGAGAAAGACGAGGAGTGGTGTTGTGGTCACATCATGAATAAGATGGATATTTATTCGCGCATACACGAAGTCGAAGTAAGAGTTCACTGGGCCCCTGCTGCCTGCTGCCGCGTGCTTCCTGCTGTCGCCTGCTGCCTGCTGCCTGCTGCGGTTGTTAGAGACCTATGTGTGACCACATTTATTTACTTACTTATAATCAGACAAAAGGCCCACTAATTTAATAATTGTTATTTGAATATTAATAATATTTTTTATTGTTTTTATTTTTTACAATTCGTCCAAATATTAAAAATGGGGTTAACAAATACGCAATTATTTTTTAATAAACTATATTTATTAAAACTTATTAAACTATATTTAGTAGTTTAGGGTAGGTCTAATTTTATTGCCGGTTCCAAAAAATTTTGTTAAATATTTTGTCTCCAATAAATTTTAATCCGTTTAATTTTTTTGAAACGGAAATGTTAGGTTGCGTTCTCTTTACTATTTTCAAGTTATTTTTAATTTTTAATTTTCTAAAATAATGAAAACGCATTCTCTTTATTATTTTTAAAAATAAAAAAAATATATATAAAGAAAACTCAAAACAACAAAAAATTGTTTTGAGTGTTTTCATTCAAAACAAACTCTAAAATCAAAATATATTTATTTATTTATTTATTCATATTTTATTATTGTAATGGAAAAAAATATTACAAAATTCATTAACTTTAAAATATATATATATTTTTAATAATATATTAACATTAAATATTTATAATTTATTGAATAATTAAATTTATTGAATAAAATATTATTAAAAAAATATTTTCAAAATAACAAAGAGAACACGTTTTCAAGTTTTTAAAAACAGACTACCAAAACAAAAAACTGAAAATGAATTCAAAACTCAAAACTAAAAATTGAAAAGTAAAGAGAACGCAGTCTTACTTTTTCACTTAAAAATGACATTTAGTGTGACATTTCCGACTTAAAAATGTTTTTGTTTTGGTGCGTTGATTTTATTTTCAAAAATAACCCGATTCTTATTTTTTTATTAAGAAAACATCAAAATAATCTTTTAATATTATAATCTTTATCAACTCATCTCCACACAACTGATCAATCAATCATGTTTATGTGTGAAATAGGTATTTTTCACAATATAAATTAATTATATATATATTTATTTAATAAAATATATATAAATAAAAACAAAAACAAAAACATAAAACGTGAAAGCAAAATCACAAAAAAAAAAAAATCCTTAATTATTGGATGCTTAATTAATTAGTAACTACATTAATCCAAATAATTTTCGCTATAAAGTTGGTAGTCCGTGTAGAAGAAAATCCGAGCAAAAGGGCATCCTCACTAAGGTTCATATTCATTGTACCAAACTCATTGACAACGATGGAAAGACTAACCGAATCCACCAAAATTTTTTATTATTATTATTATAAATTGTGTATTATAGTAAAAAATTAAAAACCCAAAATAACTTCCTAGGTTAAAAGGATATAATTTCCCCAAATGAAAAAGAATACCACACAAAATACAAATAAAATAGCTTTGATATTACCCTCGGGGCATAAGTCAGTTGACAAGGATGAATACTATGCCGGTGTTAATTTGGTAGAGTACGAGTTTGAACTTTTCCCTATAAAATTGAGAGCACAAGTACAAGGAGTCGTGCAAGAACGATCATTCTAAGATAACTTCGATATCTAAAAATCTCTTTGAGAATTTTACGGAGAAAATAGGTATCATTTATAAAAATCATAAAGGAACAAATTCTCAAGTGGTCAAGCAGTTCTCAGTAGATCTCTATAATTTTACTTTTGATAATTTATTTTCATACTTCAAATCCAACGTTAGAGATAATTTACCTAGGCTTTCGATTTACTGGAGCAATTATCTAAAAGCAAAAAATAATTCATTCAAATTAAAAATATTAAGGGCAAATTGCAAAAAGACATACCCACTTTCAGTTTTACTTCAATTTTGGAATTTTAATTCCACTTGGAGTAAATTGACCCGCACATGTTTAATTTTGGTTTTTTTTTGCTCGAACCCCGTAAATATTAAGATTCGCCCAATCAACTCGTAGACTTTTCAAAATTAGGCATGACACCCTTTTAAAATGCCAAAATTCAAGCGTGTCTTGATTAATTTTCAAAGATTCCCAACTGATTGAATGAATTTAATAGTTATATCAGGCTAAATGTAACGAATTTAATGGTCTAGAAATTTATTAATATTTTATTTTTAAGCATTAGAGATTATGCTCCTATTAAATTAAATATTGAAAAATATTTTTATGTGAAAAAATTATGTAAATAAATTGTGTGAATAATGGATTTGGGCCAAGAGTTAAAAGACCCAATAGAATTGAAGAGTTGAAATTTATTGATAAATTGGGTTGAGGCCATTGGGTTTAAAATAAAGTAAATATGTGTGTGTTAATTCATTTGGGGCATAAGATAGAAGTGGGTCATTTTATTTAATTGGGCCATTAATTTGGGCTTGGGTCTAT
Organism: Diospyros lotus; assembly: GCF_014633365.1. Lineage (NCBI taxonomy): Eukaryota > Viridiplantae > Streptophyta > Magnoliopsida > Ericales > Ebenaceae > Diospyros > Diospyros lotus. The sequence goes on from NC_068346.1 coordinate 31,021,956, forward strand.
GTGTATAAAAGGTGGCATTATAATTAAATGAAAATGAGAAATGTAACAAATGACAAAAATGGACATGTTTTATGAAAAATGTGAGGACAAAAAGAAAATTTCATAATTGAGTTGATAAAAAAAATGAGAAAGAAATAAGAAAATTAAAACGCCCAAAGAAGGCTCTGCTATGCATGTGTGTGGGAAAAGTTGAAGGCAAAATGGTAAATTTCAGAGGGTGGTTGGCAGCCCACTCCTCCCATTTTTCTCCCCATACTCCCTTGTCTCTTTCTCATTCTTATTCTTCTCTTGATGGTTGCTTCTTTTTCTTCTTCTTCTTCCATTATTCTTGATGGAATAAGAACTTCAAAGGTAAGAGGATTTGCAACTTTGAGGAGGCTTCTTCTTCTTCTTCTCTTCGATTTAAGCTTCAAAGGCAAGTTCTCCTTGCACTTTATTTTTGTTTTGTGCAAGTTTCTCTTTTCTTTATCTCTCTTCATTTGATGCAAAATTTTGTCTTCTCTATGGTGTTGTAATCACTTTTGGTAAAATGGTTTCTCTCCATTGGTTATAAGTATTGTATATTTGTCTTGTAAATTGGATAGTCTTGTTGAGAGTCTCGTTGGAGTTTGTTCACCCCATTTTTCGTTCAAGGAATGACATTTATGGGTTAGGAAGCTAGATTGTAAATTTTTTAAGTGTTTGGTGCCCATTTCATGCGCTCTGGGTGTGTCAAGTCAACTTATTTTAAGTTAAGTCGACTCAACAGAGGCTAGTTTTTGGCCATTTTTCCTAGTTCTCAGTCGAGTCGACTTATTTTGTGAAAAATCGACTTATTTTTAGGCAAGTTGACTTAGAGGAAAAGACAACACTGCGCGTGTTACACTATTTTGGCCATAGTTTTTGATTTAGAAGTCAGAATTGAGATCCATTTGAAGTAACACAATCTAGACTTTGAGGGCTTCAATTTGATATATAATATCATATACTTTGATTATGGTTTGAGTTGATTAAGGCCTTTCTCAATCCAAATTAAGTATGATAGTTAAAATAAGTTACTATTAAATGCTTTCTTTGATATCACTCAATCTTCTAAAATGATAGGATATGGTTGAAGATATATATATGTATATACATGAGATTCATGAGATAAAATTATAATGACTCGTTGGTAGGTCTAAGAGATATATATATTGGAATGGGATAATTGCTTTATTAGAATAATAATTTAGTGAATTATATGTGATATTTCTAGGTGGTGTACAAAGGACGTGGAAAAGTCAAAGATTGGACTTAAGTGGCAGTGGGACCCGAAATGAATTGAGGTATGTATTGAAACCTTGTTCGGTGTCTAAATGGTGTCCAATTTACCCTTAGCATAACTTTTATTGAGGGATTTAATGATAGAGATTGTAACACCTTGCCTTACACGGACGCGTCACTATAAGGGAATCCCCGGGAATCTTTTTTTTTTTCCAAGTCTGTCACACTCGGCGTCATGAGTACAATCTTCACATGCATACAATGTTCGGTGCCCACGGTGATTTCAAGAACAATCTTCACATGCAAGTAAAAAAAAATCCCGAGAACCCCAGTCTTACTCGTTTAACTAACAAGATCAATAAACTTAAAACTAAACGAGACATAATATAACGCAGCGGATTAAATAATATCAAAATGTAGTGACCTAACACGAGTTCCTTACAAGGTGTTCCCACACCGAAATACGTATTACAAACTATCAAATGATAATAGCGTTATCATACATCCGTTCATACATATACCAAACAAATACTAACACCTTCAAAATGGTACAACGACTATCAACTAAACATCGTTGGCCTCCTCGGCCATGTCCCCAATCTCGCAGCAGTCTCTGGCTGGAACATTGAATGTTCCAGGGGCATAACCCAGGTTAGATGATTAAACATCTAAGTGATAGCATGAAACAGTTTACATAATGCATGAGAGACATACATGCATGTCATATACAGACAAACGACAACATGCAAACACGTCTAACTTGAGAAATCTCCTTAACATACTCAACCTCCTGTGAAAAATCCATTCCACACACCGTTGGAGTTGACCTTGCCGCGACATACTTAATCCCTCGAGTGCCCTACCATGTCACTCGTTCACCAGGATTAACCTTGTCCCATTCTCAAGAAGACCCCATCCCGTCCCATACAGACCCAACAATGACACGAAAATTGACATCCCAATTATATGAAAATCACATGCCATGCACTGACTCTTTTATAAGTAAAAACAGTTGATGCAATATACCACATGTTCAATATGCAAATGATGCCACAAGTACATAAGTGAAACGCCTTTGCAAAACAACCCAAGTTCTGGAGGGTATAACCGCTCTCTTGAACTGGTTCAATCACATATAACCTAAGCTCGGGAGGGTAAAATCGCTCACCTGAACTCACTACATGCAAATCAAGACACTTCCAAACAAGGGTAAAACTGGAATCAGACCACTCACCTCAATTCGGAAAAGATCAATTTTTGTCTCGAAAAATGTGTCACACCTCGAAAATCGTGCAATCCTTCATTCCAATAGCCCAATCGTTTCCTATTTACCATTTAAGACCTTAGAAATCAATATTTCTATTTTTCCTCAATTTTTTCTATTTTCCTCCATTTTTAAACCTTTCTTACCTTCAGAAATTCATAAAAAATACCTAACATCAAATTTCACCAAATATTTTTTCATGATAATTCCTAAAATAATTTTATCGAAATTAAAAAATCAATTTCAGAGGCAAAGCTCACCTCACGCGCCCTCACGCGCCACCCAAGGCCTCAGCGAGTGAAGCCCACGCGTAGCTGGCCAAGTTGTCTTCTTCGGCAATAGTGGCTTTTCGACGATCTCCGATGCTCCAAACGACTATAAGGGCTTGAAGACCTTGATGAGGCGACCTCAATGGTGCCTTCAAACCTCGAAAAAAGTCACCGGAAGAGGGTTTAAAACCCGGTTGCAGGTCGTGGTCCGGCTGAGCCTGATTTTTCGACAAGCTTTGCAAAACCCTTCTAAACCTATACCAAATCCTCTCAAATTTTCCAAAACTTATCCACACACTTCAAAGAACAAAACCCCATTATCCGTGAGCCTCGATTGAAGCCAAAACGCCCTTAATTTCTCTCGATTTCTTTGAAAAACCCTTGGCCTTAGTTGGCTATTTATACCCGTTCTTTGACCCGAATTTCCACCATAACTCGATTAATCTTATCCCCTTGTCCCTAGATCTAGCCTCCTAACCAACCAAAAAGCCCCAAATCTCGAGCTAAAGCCCTCGAAAAATTTGACCAAATCGAAAATCGTATTCGCCATTAAAACCAATCACGTCAAGGCCATTTCCGGCCAATGGCAACCACAAACCGCCTCATCATCACCTGGAGACCACCTTAGCACTTCCAAGCGACCTTCCCCACACCTCCAAGCGGCTGGCCGGCAGCCACAGTGCGACCGATTGGTTTCCCACTTGATTTTCTAGATTTTGCACTTTAGCCCCTAAGTTATTTTTTAATCTCATTTTCTCCCTATCCTTGGCACCCCTAGACTTCTCATTAATTCCTTGACTGCCCTAAAGTTCTAAACTATTCATTTCCCTCAAGAATTTCTAGAAAATTCGTCGTTTCGAGCTCCCTCGGGTAGTTTACAAAATCTACACTTGTGCCCGGATGCCCCTAATAGCGTGTTTTTGACTTCAAACATTCGCGAATCTCTTGGTTTTATCAAATATTGCTTGTTTGGACAATTTTACCTTCATTGACTTGCTTTGACATAGTCCCTCATCCTTCGTTTGTGTTTTGAATATTATACGTAGGCTCGAAACTATAGTAAATACCAATTTTGATCCCGTAATTTCTAAAAATACTCTTAATATTAAATACTGGGTATTACATCCTCCCCCTCTAAAAAGGAATTTCGTCCTCGAAATCACTAACTTACAACATTAAATAAATACGGATAAGAAATTTTCATCTCTTCTTCACGTTCCCACGTAGCTTTTTCTTCGTCATGATTGTTCCACAACACTTTTACCAACGGGATAACCTTATTTCTTAAGACTTGGTCTCTTTGATCTAAAATTCAAACTGGCTCCTCAGGGTATGTTAGATCATTTTGTATCTCGATGGTCTCGTTTTGAAGTACTTGAGTAGAATCCAACTTATGTTTCCGTAGTTGAGACACGTGAAACACGTTGTGGATATTTGATAGTGCCACAGGTAAAGCTATTCTGTAAGCCACTAACCCAATTTTCTCCAAAATTTCATAGGGTCCTATATATCTTAGGCTTAATTTCCCTTTCATTTTCCCTCGAATCACTTATTTGAATGGAGAGACCTTTAAATATATCTTATCACCGATCGAAAATTCCAAATTTTGTCTTTGCTGGTCGGCGTACGACTTCTGACGATTTAACTTGTCCTCATTTTCTCCTGAATTCTCTTGATCTTTTCAGTCATAGTTTGAACGATCTCGGGTCCAATTAATCCTATTTCTCCAGTTTCTACCCAACAGAGTGGTGTTATGCATTTTTTCCCGTACAATGCCTCGTAAAAGGCCATTCCAATGCCTACTATGGTGCCCATTGTTGTAGGCGAATTTCACCAGCGGTAGATGTTTCTCCCAACTTCCTAAGAAATCCAAAATGCATCCCGTCTGAATTGTTCGCTCAGACTATCCGTCGGTTTGAGGGTGATAAGATATGCTGAGCTTTAACTGTGTTCCTATACACTTGTGGAAACTTTTCCAAAATCTTGAAGTAAATCGTGGGTCTCAATCTGACACTATGCTTGCAGGGATTCCATGTAATCGTACTATTTCCTCAATGTATAACTAAACTAAAGCATGAGTCGGTTGCCCTATCTTAATAGGAAAGAAATGTGCCGACTTGGTCAATCGATCCACTATCACCCAAATAGCATCGTTTCCTTTGGGACTTCGAGGCAGATTGGTCACAAAGTCCATAGTGACGTGGTCCCATTTCCACTTGGGAATGTCCAGAGGTTGCAACATTCCTTTTGGGCGCTAATGCTCAATTTTGATACGTTGACAGGTATCGCATTGCGCCACGTACCATGCCACATCTTTTTTCATTCCAGGCCACCAATAAATTTTCCTAAGGTCCTTGTATATCTTTGTGGACCCTGGATGTACGGTGTACCTAGCTCAATGAGCTTCTCCTAAGATAATTTGCCTTAGGTCTTGATCTCTTGGCACGTATATCCTTCCTTGGAATTGAAGTATTCCATCTTGGTAACTGAATTCAGGTGCTTTTACTTGATCATTCTTGTCTATCCACTGACTTCTTCTTGCATCTGTCTGAAGAATTGACCTGATTTGCTTCACCACATCAGGTTGGATTGTCAGATTTGCCAAATATCCTTTGATTTGTTTAGGCTTAACACTTACTGTTAGGTGGCTGAATTCCTTAATCATTTCCCATTCCCTAATCATCATGCTAGCCACAATTTCAGAGCTTCTTCTGCTAAGGGCATCTGCAACTACATTTGCCTTCCCTAAGTGATAGGAAATGGTACAATTGTAATCTTTCAAGTACTCCATCCATCTTCTTTGTCGCATGTTTAACTCCTTCTGAGAGAATATGCACTTCAAACTTTTGTGATCCGTAAAAATCTCAAACTGTGCTCCGTAAAGATAATGTCTCCATAACTTCAAAGCGTATATTATCGCTGCTAACTCCAAATCATGAGTTGGGTAGTTCTGCTCGTGCCTCTTCAATTGTCGAGATCCATAAGCGATTACCTTCTCGTCTTGCATTAGAACACATCCCAAGCCTATTCTAGAAGCATCACTATATACCACATACTTTCCCGACTCCGTTGGCATTGCTAAAATCGGTGTAGTAGTCAATTGCGCCTTAAGCTCTTGAAAACTTTGCTCACACTTTTTTGTTCCATTCGAATTTGACTTCCTTTTGCATCAATCGGGTAAGTGGAGCAGATATCTTCGAGAATCCTTCCACAAATCATCTGTAGTATCCGGCTAGTCCAAGAAAACTTTGAATTTCACTGACGGTCTTTGGTGCCTGCCACTTTTGAACAGCTTCTATCTTTGCTGGATCGACAGCTACACCTTCTGCAGAAATTATGTGTCCAAGAAAAGCTACCTGAGTAAGCCAAAATTCACATTTTGAAAACTTGGCGTACAACTTGTGATGCTTTAGGGTCTGCATAAATATCCTCAAATGTTCCTCGTGTTCTCTCTCACTGGTAGAGTATATCAGGATATCATCTATGAACACTATTACGAACTTGTCCAAGTAGGGTCTAAAAGTTTGATTCATCAAGTCCATGAATACAGCAAGTGCATTGGTCAATCCAAACGGCATCACTAAATATTCGAAGTGACCATACCGCGATCGAAAAGCAGTCTTGGGTACATCCTCCAGTTTGATCTTCATCTGATAGTACCCTGACCGAAGGTCTATCTTAGAAAATACCTTAACTCCTTGAAATTGGTCAAACAATTCTTCAATCCTAGGCAGCGGGTACTTGTTCTTTATAGTTACCTTGTTCAACTGCCGATACTCAGTACACATCCGTAAGGTTCCATCTTTCTTCTTTACGAACAGTATCGGAGCTCCCCAAGGTGACACACTTGGTCTGATGAATCCTTTATTGGTTAGGCCCTGTAATTGCTCCTTTAACTCTCTCATCTCGGCTGGGGCCATCTTGTACGAAGGTATGGATATAGGCTGCGTACCTGGTATAAGATCTATTGAGAATTCGATCTCTCTAGGGAGAGGTAATCCTAGTAAATCCTCAGGAAAGACCTCAGGGTACTTATTCACGACCCTCACTGATTCCAACTTGAGACTTTTCTTACTTGATTCGGGTTTGGTTGATTGCAATGCTTGCAAAGTCACTCCATGCTTTCTCTTACTTCTACTATTCCGGCCTTGAAACAAAATCCATTCTCCGCTAGGTTTGCATAAGCTCATTGTCTTATTCTTACAATCCACCTTAGCCTCACGTATCGATAGGAAATCCATTCCTATGATCATGTCGAAATCTTGTATATCTAATACTGCTAAGTTTATCTTGAAACTTTCCCCTCCTATATTGAGAATACATCCCTGGCATCCTACTGTTGTCTCTAGGGTTGAACCCATAGGCGTAGCTATTACCATTTGATAACCCAACTCCCTAGGTTCTAGCTTTAGACTTTCTACTGATGCATGCGAAACAAATGAATGCGTAGCACCCGGATCTATTAAACCATGAACTGGAATATTCGAAAAGAACAGTGTACCTTCAATAACTACAGGATTGGCCTCAGCATCCTCACAAGTCAGATTGTACACTAGGCTTGGATGAACATTTTGTACTCCTCCACTCGGCGGCTTCATCTTTTGCCTTTTCGTGCACTCTCGTGAGATATGCCCCGATTGCCCGCAATTGTAGCACACCACCTTCGCCTGGTTCAACTTGGGGCATTCCTTTGATCTTCGAGCAGTTTCTTCCAATGTGGCCTTCTTCGCCGCATCCATAGCATTTTACGACACATCTTTTCCCAAGGTGTTTCTTCTTACATCGGGGGCATTTTCCTTCATCCTTAGATTGAGCCGTTAAATTTCCCGGCTTGCCACCCTTGCTCCCTTCTTCAGTCTTGAATATTTTCACCCGCATCAAGTTCATTTCAATGGTTAGGGCTCGGTGTAACGCTTCTTTGTAGGTATCAATGTCCCACCCGTTTAAAACTTGTTGAAGACTTACTTAACAAACTTTTATGCCTTCTGACTCTCTTCAGCTGAGTAAATTGGTTGTGGTATTGATTCACAGACATTTCATCAGTCTGCTTAAGCCTCATAAACGCCCAGATCCTTTCTTCCTTCCAGCTCTTGGGGAAGTACTTGGCGTTAAACTCTTCCTTGAATCCCGCTCAAGTATACACTGGCGCATCTTCATCTTCTTCCTCGCGTTCTTGTTAAGACCATATCATAGAACGCTCAGTAGACTGCCACCACCGACCTGCTTCTTCCTCCAACATATAGGTTGCGCACCTTACTTTCTCCTCCTCGCTGCATTGGAGTGTTGAAATAATTTCTCTGTCTGCTCGAGCCAATACTCAGCTGAGCTAGGATCATCGCCAACCCTACCCTTCAACACAGGGGGTCTCAAATGTCGATACCGTTCCAGTGCTGTGGTCGTGTGTCGAGTAGGCTCCTCTCGACTTACATAAGTTAACATGTTCTCTAAAAATCGCTCCATTCGCTCAAACCTGTCCTCACTAGAGCTCGATTCCTCGATGTATCTTATGTTTCCTCCCGAGTGATTCCTGCGATCACCCTGATCTCCGGGATTATTTTGCTCTCTTTTCCCATTTCCATCGTGGGCTGCATCTCAGAGTCTTCGTGTATTCACCATCTGAAGTGAATCACGGAAATGAGTTATGCACAAGACAAGATCATTTCTTTATAAGGAGTGACAGTTTTATTTCTTAACAGTATCCCACAAAACATAACAGCTTAGCACAACCAAAAAGAAAATAAACATATCATCTTATTATATTATATATTTCTTCTTCCTCTAGCTGTTTCTTCAACCTCTTCCATCTAGTCCTTTAGCCTCTAGATCCACGACTCCTTGTGATCCTCGCCATTGTCAGACTCTACCGGGGGTCCTTCGTCATCATCCTGAGCCTCCTAAGATTCCTCATCGGAACTGATGTCAATGACATCGTCTTCTACTTCAAGATTTGCAGCACCCTCTTCCTAATCTTCCTCATCCATGGCTTCCCCGTGCAGCTCTACATGCTCATCCCGCATCCTTGTGCAAAATTCATGTAAGGATTCATATTCCCAGACCTGCCATAACCACTGAGAAAAAGTCCTCCACTCCCCCACCATTTGATCGATAAGAAAGTTGATCTGGTACTTTGGCAGATCTATCAATTGTCGGTAACTTAGAGGTACATTGTCAATAATTTCCTCCATCGCATTCAAAAACACGACCATATCTTCCTCTTGCAGGTTTCCACGAGCTTCGATCCTATTCGTCCAGTGTGACAATAGCACTTGATCCACCATTGCTTTGCTAATAACACACAAATTTTACTCAGAAACCTCGAACATGAGTTTCCTAAAGTTTTCATGTCTCTTAGAATCCCTAACCTTATTCTAAGTTCTCGTTCAATAGTTCTAATCACGCTAAGTTCAATAACCTAGCCTAACCATCCTAGGGTTTTAACCTAGGGCTCTGATACTAATTGTAACACCTCGCCTTACACAGGTGCGTCACCATAAGGGAATCCCCAAGAATATTTTTTTTTTTCCAAGTCAGTCACACGCGGCACCATGAGTACAATCTTCACATGAAGATAAAACACTTGTCGCATACAATGGTTGGCGCCCGCGGTGATTTCAAGAATAATCTTCACATGCAGGTAAAAAAAATCCCGAGAACCCTAGTCTTGCTCGTTTAACTAACAAGATCAATAAACTTAAAACTAAATGAGACATAATATAACGCAGTGGATTAAATAATATCAAAATGTAGTGACCTAACACGAGTTCCTTACAAAGTGTTCCCACACCGAAATACGTATTACAAACTATCAAATGATAACAGCGTTATCATACATCCGTTCATACATATACCAAACAAATACTAACACCTCCAAAATGGTACAATGACTATCAACTAAACACCGTTGGCCTCCTCGGCCATGTCCCCAATCTCACAGCAGTCCCTGGCTGGAACGTTAAATGTTCCAGGGGCATAACTCAGGTTAGATGATTAAACATCTAAGTGATGGCATGAAACAGTTTATATAATGCATGAAAGACATACGAGCATGACATATACAGACAAACGACAACATGCAAGCACGTCTAACTTGAGAAATCTCCCTGACATACTCAACCTCTTGTGGAAAATTCATTCCACACACCATTGGGGTTGACGTTGCCGCGACATACTTAATCCCTCGAGTGCCCTACCGTGTCACTCGTTCACCATGATTAACCTTGTCCCATTCTCAAGAAGACCTCATCCCGTCCCATACGGACCCAATAATGACACGAAAATTGACATCCCAATTATATGAAAATCACACGCCATGCACTGACTCTTTTATAAGTAAAAACAGTTGATGCAATATACCACATGTTCAATATGCAAATGATGCCACAAGTACATAAGTGAAACGCCTTTGCAAAACAACCCAAGTTCTGGAGGGTATAACCACTCTCTTGAACTGGTTCAATCACATATAACCTAAGCTCGGGAGGGTAAAATTGCCCACCTGAATTCACTACACGCATACCAAGACACTTCCAAACAAGGGTAAAATTAGAATCAGACCACTCACCTTAATTTGAAAAAGACCAATTTTTGCCTCGAAAAATGTGTCACACCTCAAAAATCGTGCAATTCTTCCTTCCAATAGCCCAATTGTCTCCTATTTACCATTTAAGACCTTAGAAATCAATATTTCTGTTTTCCTCAATTTTCTTTATTTTTCTCCATTTTTAAACCTTTCTTACCTTTGAAAATTCATAAAAAATACCTAACATCAAATTTCACCAAATGTTTTTCCATGATAATTCCTAAAATAATTTTATCGAAATTAAAAAATTAATTTCAAAGGCAAAGCTCACCTCACGCGCCACCCAAGGCCTCAGCGAGTGAAGCCCATGCGTAGCCGGCTAGGTTGTCTTCTCCGACGATGGTGGTTTTTCGATGATCTCCGATGCTCCAAACGACTATAGGGGCTTGAAGAGCTTGATGAGGCGACCTCGATGGTGCCTTCAAACCTCAGAAAAAGTCACCGGAAGAGGGTTTAAAACCCAATTGCAGGTTGCGATCTGGCCGAGCCTGATTTTCTGGCCAGCTTCGCGAAACCCCTCTAAACCTATACCAAATCCTCTCAAATTTTACAGAAATTCTCCCCACTTCAAAGAACAAAACCCCCTTATTCATGAGCCTCGATTCAAGCCAAAACGCCCTTAATTTCTCTTGATTTCTTTGAAAAACCCTCGGCCTCGGTTGGCTATTTATACCCATTCTTTGACCCGAATTTCCACCAGAACTCGATTAATCTTATCCCTTTGTCCCTAGATCTAGCCTCCTAACCAACCAAAAAGCCCCAAATCGCGAGCTAAAGCCCTTAAAAAATTCGACCAAATCAAAAATCTTATCCGCCATTAAAATTGATCACATCAAGGCCATTTCCAGCCAATGGCAACCACAAACCACCTCATCATCACCTGGAGACCACCCTAGCACTTCCAGGCGACCTTCCCAACGCCTCCAAGCAGCTAGCCGACGGCCACAGTGCGGCCGGTCGATTTCCCACTTGATTTTCCATATTTTGCACTTTAGCCCCTAAGTTATTTTTTAATCTCATTTTCTCCCTATCCTTGGCACCCCTAGACTTCTCATTAATTCCTTGACTTCCCTCAAGTTATAAACTATTCATTTCCCTCAAGAATTTCTAGAAAATTCATCATTTCGACCTCCCTCGGGTAGTTTACAAAATCTGCACTTTTGCCCGGATGCCCTTAATTGCGTGTTTTTAACTTCAAACCTTCGTGAATCTCTTGGTTTTATCAAATATTGCTTGGTTGGACAATTTTAACTTTATTGACTTGCTTTGACATAGTCCCTCATCCTTCGTTTGCATTTTGAATATTACACGGAGGCTCGAAACTATAAGAAATACCAATTTTGATCCCGTAATTTTTGAAAATACTCTTAATATTAAATACTAGGTATTACAAGCATTTAAGTAAAAAATGAGGAGATGTGCATATACATAAAAGAAGAGCCATTTTGTGTGAGTAGAATTAAAGGCAAAGGAAGAGAAAGGAAGGAGGATCGATCAGTAGGGGAAGAAAGAAGAGAGGTAAGGGTTTTGTTCTTCTCCTTCTTCTTTCATTGGGGGTGTGCCTAAGAGGTTGAGATGCTAAGGTTTTTCTTCCCCTTTTCTTCCTTCTTGCTAATTCTATTGTAGGAAATGTGAAGTAAAGGAATTTTGGAAGCTTGTTGGCTCAAGAAGGATTATCAAGAAGGGCTCTTCAAGGCAAGTTCTCATTCCCCTTCTAGCTTTTAAACTCGTGGATCTTGTTAAATTGAGGATTTGAGTATGGAATCCCCATGAGTTTTAGTGTGTTCTTGGATTATGCTTTTGTAAAAATGATTGCAAATCTCCTTTGTTCCTTACTTATTTTTGGTTTAGTCCCTTATGAGTCTCGAGATGGGGTTTGTGACACCCTATAATTGGTTGGGAATGATGTATTTTATGTTAGAATGGTGTATGGAAGGTTTTAGGGTGGTTTTGGTTCATCCATGGCAATCTGGGTCTCATTGAGTCGACTTAATGGGCCCCCAAGTTGATTCAGCAAAGCCCCAGCCTTGCAGGCTCTCTGCCAAGTCGACTGGGCCTTGCCCCAGTTGACTCGACGCAAGTCGACTTAAACTGCACACCCTATACGGTTTTAGCCATAACTTTTTGTTTAAATATCTGATTTGTGAACTGTTTGTTTAGATAACTTCTAACCGTCTCTCTGCCAAGTCGACTGGGGCTTGCCCCAGTCGACTCGACTCAAGTCGACTTAAACTGCACACCCTATACGGTTTTAGCCATAACTTTTTGTTTAAATATCTGATTTGTGAACCATTTGTTTAGATAACTTCTAACCGTTTGTTTAGATAACTTATTCTTGGTCTCAATACAAGTATAGATGTTATTGGGGGGTGGGTATGCATTCATGGGCATGGCATTGAACCCGTTTGCGAGCATGTCTTACTTATACATATATGGTCTTGTGTATTTGGTTTTGGTGGACCTAGTTATTGGGTGGGAGCGAATTGTCTCTAAGGGTGTATGTACTCATGAGCATCTCCCTATGAGTGAGCTTTTTGGCCCCAATGATGCCAGGGCCCGCTCTTAGATTTTCTTGCTAGCACAGGAAGTCTGAGAGAAGGTCCATTCAAGATGGATACAGATACTCAAAATTTTCAAAGAAATTTCTTTTCCGACTTTGCTCACCAATAATAGAAGCCATAATAAGTATTATACACATTCATTACATCATCATCTAGGGCTTACCACGCATACATTTTCAAAATAAATGGGCATTAAGGCTTTAAAAATAAAATGAACCCTCTATTTCTTGCCCTCAACATTACACCCATAGATCTTGAGGCCTGGATATCTCTATACACATCTAACCGAAACTCGCCCTCAAATATCTATCTTCCACTTCCTGGAATGACAAAAGAAACAAGTGAGCCACAAGGCTTAGCAAATATATAGCAAGGGAAGTATCCATAGAACGATATATGAAGGCATAAGTAATTCAAACCCAAAGAAAATCATTACCCAACATCTAGACAATCATTGGGTTCATGCTTTCTAAACTGGACAACCACAACCTTAAAGAAATGCACTTTCTTATGTTTCATCAAAACCCATATTTCAAAGTGAGCCATAAGGCTCGACAAGTACACATATATAACAACGGACACAAGAATGAAGGGATGGATAACAAAATAGAGTACACCCGACTCCCCGAAACAATTTAAACCCATCATTCAATTCTCATTAATAATACCATTCCATAAGCAAGCATAAATTACAACCAATAGAGCTATAGGGTTAAGGCATGGATAAATCAAAGTGGAATAGACCCGACTTCCCCAGTACAAGTAGCGTTTCCCATTAGTTCTCATCATTCAAATCATTCCCATGCCATTGCCATTATGCATTTTATGCATCGTTTCATTTCTCATGAATACATAGATCTCCATACATTGTATTGGCTCACACAGCCTTCCATATACATGGATCACATTGGCTCTCAAAGCCTTTTATTCACATGCATGAATGCATACATATAATCTTTTTGCCACTCATTGGCATGAGCATTGCCTACTGGGCTATATGGCCACCTCACACGCGTCAGACGTTCTTTAGGGTATCATTTTCTCACCCCACGGTACATAGCCACCGCGAAAAATAATAGGTGCGTAAATAATAATGCCATGCAAGGCTCATGGGATTTCACATAAGTATAACATACATGCTCCATTATAGAAATGTACACATCATGAACATCTTGCACATTTAAACATTTCAATAACATATCCACTCATGAACCCATGCATGCACATATTCATATCTTCAATCACATCCTAGCATTTTGGAGGGTTGAGTGATGCTAGAGGGAGCAATTAATAGTGTTGAGCCAATTTGCTCATATTAATTAAGTTTTGATGATTAATAAAAATAGTTTTATGATATAAATGTATTTCTTTCTCATATAAAAAAATAAATTTATTTTAAATTAAAAGTGGGTACAAAGAGTAAATTTATTTTGAATTAAAGGTGGATTGTCTTTAAACATGTTTCCTTCTTTTGATAATTTGTCTCAAAAGTTTATGTTTGAATTTTCATTTATTGATAAATGCTTTTATTACTTATGCAAAAAATATATTTATTTGAATTAAAGGAGAATTACTTTTAGATATATTTTCTTTTTATCATACAAAAAGTAAATTTATTTTGAATTAAAGAGAATTTGTTTTAGACATGTTTTCTCTTACTCATGCAAAAAGTAAATTTATTTTGAATTAAATGAGATTTTTTTTTAGTGATGTTTTCTTGTTTTAATCATTTATGTCTCAAAAGCTTATATTTGAATTTTCAAATCTTGATTTCCCATGCAAAAAGTAAATTTATTTTGAATTAAAGGTGAGACATGTTTTCTTATTGTTTGATGAAACCTAAACAATTTTTGAATTTCAAACTTCATATTAACTTTTTCTTTAATGGCTAAAATTCTTATAAATACCCCCTCAAACTCATTTTTTGACTATTCATTGCACATATTGCACATCCAAAGCTCCCAAAAGCTCTCAAGCTAATTTTCAAGCATTCCAAGGCTCTCAAAGATTCATTGTTCATCTACCAAAGAGTCACAAGGCAAGAGGAGAACAAGAGATCGCAAAGTCGAATCCGATCTTCTCCATTCAAACTGAGGTTACCGCTTATTTATTTATTTATTTAAATATTATTGTCTTGTATAATTTGTTCTTAATTACTTATTTGTGTCAAAGTATGGACAAATTATTTGTAACATTTAAATTACTATTGAGGATTGTATAGGTTTCCTAGATCTATTAAAATTTAGGTGAATCTAGTTTCCAAGGTAAGTTAGGGAGAAAACCTTGGTGTAGTGGTTGCCTAGAACCCATTGTAATCTATGTGTGTATCTAGTTTCCAAGGTGAGCTAGTGTGGAAACCTTGGTGATTTTGATTTAGTGGAACCCCAAGACTGGTTATACCTTGGGAAAGTGGACTAGGTGTATGTAAAGACACCGAACCACTATAAATTGTCTTGTGTCTCATTGTATTTATTTTTGTTATATCTTGTGGTTTATATTTATTATTAATCTCAAATATAATTTATTATATTTATCAAATATATATTTTTTAATAAAATCATTAATCAAGAATATTTATTAAAATTGAAAAAAAATTTAATCACTCAATTCACCCCCCCTCTTGAGTGGCCATACCCTAAGAGACCAACAAATAGCAATTTAGATTGAGGGAAGCCTTGACCAACTCAATTCATAACCAAAGTATATATTATTATATATCAAATCGAAGCCCTCGAAGTCTAGATTATAACACTTCAAACGGACCTCAATTTCGACTTTTACATCAAAAGTTATGATCAAAATAGCGCAACATGTGCAGTGCTAAAAAAAAGTAAATAGTCGACTTTTGGGGAAGGAATAGTCGACCAAGGAAATGCTTAGTCGACTAATCAACCCCCATTAGTCAACTAGGCCTAGGGCTGGCACTAAAATTCGAGAAAATAGGCTTCTGTTGAGTCGACTCAACGCATACAAAACACACGAAATGGACCCAAAACACCCCAAAAAAATCACCACTAGCTTCATAACCCACAAACGTCATTCCTTGAATGAAAAATAGGGTGAACAAGCCCCAACGAGACTAACACAAAGACCCAACACAAACTTTGACATAACATACGGTTTGAAGAAAATATATAACTGATACCAAAAATAATTTTTATCAATGAGGGAACCAAGAACCATGAAACATTTCAACATTACAATGGAAACTAAGGAAAGCTTGCATAAAATAAAATAAGAGTGCAAGAAGAACTTTCCTTCGAAGATGCTTGAACAAAAGAAGAAGCTTGCCCCTCCCAAAATCTGAATTTTTTTCCTCTTAAAGCTTCAATTAAAAAGATAAAGAAAAGAAAAGAAGAAGAAAGGGGAGAAGAAGAAGGAATCGCCAGGAACCAAAGGAGAAGAAGAAGAAAAGGAGGAGTGGGCTGCCAACCACCCCCCTAGAATTTTACCATTTTGCCCCTACCTCATACTCACACACACATAAAAATCCAAGCCTCTTTTAGACCTTTGCCATTTTCTTATTTCTTTTATCTTTTCTTTATTCAACTCAAATATGAAAATCCCTTTTTACCCTCACCTTTTTCATAAAGCATGACTCTTTTTGACATTTTACATTTCTTATTTCTTTTCCATTTATTTCCTTCCACTCATATAAATACATGGGCCCAAGCCCAAATCATTGGCCCAATTAAATATAATGGCCCATTTCCCTCGTAAACCCCAATGGGCTTTACAAATTCACTTAATTTGATATGCAAAATTTTACACTTGGGCTTAAACAATTTAAAAGCCCCAATTCATTAGAGATGTGCTTATTTTAGCTTCCCACATATAATAATAACACTTATAATTTATCCACAAAATTTACTTACATAAATTTGCCTCATAAAAAATATTTTCCATATTTATTCTAATAAGGAAAAAATTTTAATGCTTGAAAATAAAATACCCATAACATCTAGGCCCACTAACGAGTCGTTACAAATGACCTTGTGGCTCGTGGGGTGGCTTTGACCTTGGGTGGGAGCTGAATATCCTCAAGGGTTGTGTGGGGAGAGGGCCCAGCCCTAGGAGTGAGCTTTTTGTCCCCAAGTGTCGATGGTGGTTATGGTTATCTGGTCGGATGTCATGGTACCACCTTTGTTATACACTTACTCATGAATTGTTTGGTATGCATGGCATTGACATGACTCCTTAGCTTATACTCATGTCATCACTGGGTTGCTAGTGATGTGTGGTTAATATTTCTTTATTCTTGAATCATGCCTTCTTTACTCGTTATACTTGCTAAGCCTTATGGCTCATTCTTTTCCTTTGCATCATTCCAGGTAAGGGCAAAGACAGGGCGAAGGAGAGTCTAGCAGGGGCTAATTTTGTGTCTGTAGATGTGTACAGGCCTCACTAAAATGAAGGTCCTAGGAGGTTTTATGGTGCACTACTAGCATTAGCTAGACTCTCAAGCTCAAGATATGTTTTGTGGTTGGGACTTGATGTGTTGTATGTAAAGGGTGTGTCTTTTGTTTTGTTCTATGTGCATGTTTAATAGTTTCGTTACGATGTTTCATTTGTTATTTATGTGTCATGAGATGGTGGTGTGGATTAAGTTTCTTTTATATCATCTTACTAATGACCCTCTCATGGATCCTCTATGCTAGCAGGGGCTCTAGGAGGCGGCCGTTACAAAATCATAATTTAGTTGCATGTGGAAGCATGATAATCACAATTGGGAAGTTCTTAAGAAATGTTCTTGGTTGGCATACCCATGGAACCTCATGTGTGACGATCATTATATAAATAATTGCCCTTAATTGATGCAGTGAAACCTATTTAAATGCGAATTGTGTGAAAGAGCCAAGAACCTTAATAGGCAGAAATTGAGGATGTGTAAATATCACTTGTTATAGCATTGTTTGTAATTATATTGCATGGCAGTGTGTCTGTGTAATTATATTGCATGGCGGTGAGTCCGCATAATTATATTGCATGGCGGTGTGTCCGCGAGATTATATTGCATGGAGGTGTGTCCACGTAATTATATTGTATGGCGGTGCGTTCACGGGATTATATTGCATGACGGTGCGTTCGCGTAATTATATTGTATGGCGGTGTGTCTGCGTAATTATATTGTATGGCGGTGTGTCTGCGTAATTATATTGTATGGCGGTGTGTCAGCGGAATTATATTACATGGCGGTGTGTCCGTGTAATTATATTGCATGGTGGTGTGTCCACGTGATTATCTTGCATGGCGGTGTGTCCGTTCGTATGATTATATTGTATGGCAGTGTGTCCACGTGATTATCTTGCATGGTGGTGGCACATTGTATAATTATGCATTAATGATTTCACATATTTTGAGCAGGAAATGAAATGATCTAAGATTGCTATGAAAATGTGGACAAGAGACATGATATTATATTGAATTATGGGATGAGGGTTGTATTATTATTATTATGGGAAAACTTTTCCATTCTAATTAAATGGTTGGAAAACATTGGTATAGGCGGTAAGGTATCTATTGTAGACCATTTTCATTATTCATGTCTTAAATTCAGCTATTGTCGTGGTTGAATATATATATATATATATATATATCGGTGCTAAGCCTTTTTGTAATACCCCGAGAGCCCAGAGAAGTTAGTATATATCGAGGATAGTATAAGAAAAGAAACAACACCAGCTGGATACCTTTTGGGCTGAATGCAGGCAGAGAACTCTCAAGTTAAGCGTGCTTGACCTGGGTAATCCAAGGATGGGTGACCCCCCTGGGAAGTTCGCGTAGGCCCATCAGGCTAAGTTGTTCCGGTCCTTTCTATCGCTCGATGCGAGATATTACAGGTGGTATCAAAGCCGACCCTCGAGCCTCTGAGCGCAGTGGTGGGGCAAATCTCAGCGAGGACGCTGAGTCCCTGAGGGGGGTGCGTGTAGGCACCTTAGCTAAATCCCACATTGGCCATGAATCGGGGGAGATCTGGGACCAGTTGTAAGGTCGCATAACGAGGACATCATGTGCTCAAGGGGGGGAGAATGTAATACCCTGAGAGCCCAGAGAAGTTAGTATATGTCGAGGATAGTGTAAGGAATGAAACAACACCAGCTGGATACCTTTTTGACTGAATGCAGGTAGAGAACTCCCAAATTAAGCATGCTTGACCTGGGGTAATCCAAGGAAGGGTGACCCCCCTGGGAAGTTGGCATAAGCCCATCAGGGTAAGTTGTTCCGGTCCTTCCTATCGCTCGATGCAGGATGTTACACTTTTGGCTCACTTTGAAAAATGTGTTTTGATGAAATGTAAAAAATTATATTTCTTTGAGGGTGATGTTATCTAGTGTAGAAGGCATGAATCTAATTAGTGTCTAGAGGTCGGGTAGTGATTTTCCTTTGGCTCTCAATTGTTCATACATTCATGTATTGTTCTATTGATGCTTTCCTTTGCTATATACTTGATGAGACTTGTGGCTCGCCCTTGATTCTTTTGTCATTCCAGGGAAAGAAAATATGGTTATTTAGGGCGAGTTCCAATTAGATGTGTACAGAGATGTCCCGACCTCAAGATCTATGGGTGTAAATTTTGAGGGCATGAGTAGAGGGTTTCATTTTTTATTCAAAGTCTTAATGCCCTTTTTATTTTGAAAATGTATGAGTGATAAGCCCGAGATGATGATGTATAGAATGTTGTATATTTATTTTGCCTCCTATTGATAGTGAGCAAATATAGAAATAAAAAGAAATTTTTAGAAATTATGAGTGATGTTTTGTATCTGTATCCATTTTGAATGGACTTTCTCTTGAACTTCCTATGCTAGTGGAAAAATTCAGAAGCAGGTCCTGACACTAAATAATCAAAATTATCAAGGAATGTCTTGTAAATTTATTCACTTTTAAGGGTAGAATGTACATAGACCCATGTGTTTTGAATCATGGATTAGAAATAATGCTACTTGTAGACAAAGCATTAGAGAAAGCTTTACCGAAAAAATTAAATTTTATTTTTATTTTATTTTTCTTATTTTCTTTCTGAAATTCCCCCAACGCCTTTTCACTCCCTCTCTCTCCCTCTTTCACTATCTCTCTAAATCCCGCCGCCACCTCTTGCATCGTCCGCCATCACCACTTGCACTACCCGCCGTCGCCCCCACCCAGTCACCCACAGCCTCGCCGCTCACACTGACTTCGCCCCTCTCCGTGCGCTCTACATAGTGAATAATAATGGATGCATTGAGAATTTGTGGGCAAACATTCATACGAGTCAATCCTAAGTAATCTCCTATTGAAGATTGAATACATTGTTCGGCCTCAAGAAGATTCGAATGTTGCAAATTTGTCATGACTAGTGACCAAATCCCATTGGGCACAAACATGGTAATTTAGCTCTAAACGGAAACCATTCCCTTGTTGGTTTATATAATGTAACCTCAAGGAACAGTGGAAAAATCATCACTTCACCTAATACCAGTGGTGGAGCAAGGAGGGGCGACAATTTGAGAGAGAGAATGGTGGGTTTGAGAAAGAGAGGGTGTGGGAGAGATAGTGAAAGAGGGAGAGAGAGAGAGAGAGAGTGAAAATGGGTGGGATTCAAAATGAAAAAAAAGATGAAAAATTAAAAAAAAAAATTTGTAAACCTTTCTCTGAAGGTTTCTCGAGAAGTAGCTTAATCCTTGAATCATCTATATAGAGACCCATTGTGATTTATAAATATTTCTTGAAGTCCATGTGGTTATATTTTTTTGCTTAGACACCTAGTTACAAATACTGTTAATTAAACCATAATTAAATTAACTTAAATTAATTAATTATAATAAAATTAAAATTAACAAAATTAGAAAATCAAAAAAATAAAAAGGCCACGGTAGATAAAAATGTCAAAAACGATGGCCAAGCTAGTGAAAGAACTTTAATTCATAGTATGCAAAATTAATCTAAGTGAATTTACATCAATTGCCTTTGTACATCTTCCTTAAATTTCATTTTCTGGAATTCAAGAGAGAAGTAGGGATGATTCAAATATTCAATCACAATAACAAATTTCAAGCTTCCAACCATGACAATTCCTAACTAAATGTCGTCACTACAAGAAAACAAGCAATTTGAGACGGATTTTCAATTTGAAACGGATTTCGACTTCTCGAAAAAATGCTCAATTCAAAATTTGAGACGAATTTGAGATGAATTTTTTCCATCTCTAATTTGAGACGGATTTTTAAATAGAATTTGAAACGAATTTTTTCATCCCTAATTTGAGATGAAATTTAGGACAAATTTTAAGACATATTTAGAGACCAATTTTTTTCATCTCTAATTGGAGACGAATTTTTTTGTTTGAGATGAATTTTTCCCTTCCATATTTTGAGATAGATTTTATCCATCTCAAATTTAAAGTAAATTAAAAAAATATTTTATTTAAAAATTAAACCTAATAAACACAATATACAAACTAAATAGAAAAGCATGCATAACTATAAATTTATCACAATAAATCTATGTATAAATATATAATAGTAATAATACTAACATCGTCCATGAATAAATCTATCTAGGAAACACTACAACATAAAATCTATCCATGCCAATGGCGGATCCTCCTAACGAGGATTTGAGGGCGACAACATTAAAGAATGATTCAGGAATCTATCTTCCAAAATCGACAAGCGTTGGTTTATGGGATCCACAACTTCCATAATAGCTAGTCAAATCTGGTCCATGAATGAGGATGACGACGATAATGGCGATGGTGACGGTACTTGGTAGAAATGATCAACGAGGATGATATGAGCTTCTAACCACATCCCATAAATGCGATTCTTTTTCTTTCCACCTGCAACCTTCAACAATAAAGATGTCTCGTCAATAGCTGGCTACGAGGGCTAGTCAGCGTCACTACCTTCCAATGGGCCACCTATTGATGCTTGTGATGATACATCTTGTTGTCACGTCTGAAAGTCAGCCTGTAATCATCATGGATATATGAAATAATTTATATTATCAATAGGCCAATTAAGCATAATAAGATTTAAAATACACAACTAATGTATACTTCCATAAGTTTTCTCAGACCTCTTATCGATGAATCCTGAACTACTCTTTCTTCTATGTGCGGCGAGAAATAATTCAGCATGTGTGGGTGGGCGACCAAGTTGTATAGTCAGGAAAGAGAAAAAAAAAATGTTCATGTAACAATACTTATTTTAGAAAAGTAATTTAAGTTAAATAAAAATAATAAAAAATATTAAATATTACCTTTCTCCTCCTCTGCTCAAAAATAGGGATGGAGCCACACTGCGATTAGTAATACCTAACTATTGTAGTAAGCACAAGAAATACATAACCTCTTTTAGTTTTTAAATATTTTATGAATTAAATTGACTTTTGAAGTATATGAAATTTATGTATTTTTCACACAAGTATTTGAGATAAAAAGTAAATACCCCTTAAAATAATTCATCTTAAAAAGAACTAATTCAAATAGGGTTTCATTGGAAATCCTAATTGCCAAAGAACTAATTCGAACTCATAAATTTTTAAAATTTTGAGCTCACAAAAAAATCATTTTTATTTTCAACTCCTCACTAGAGATGTGAAAGAATCTAGCTTACTCCGACTTAAACTAACTTATAACTTGACCACTCAGACTAATCCAATAACCCATGGCCTTGATTGCAAGTTTATTTTATTTAATTACTTTTAAATTATGATATATCTTGTAACTTTAAAATAGATTTAACCTTAAATCTCACAAAATTGTTATTTCAAGTGATTATACCAAAGCAAGTCACTTGCTGCTTGATCCATTTACCATCTCTATTCTTCACCCATAAACCAATATTCACTTATTATCTATTAATCAACTTTCTACTTACCCTGAAATTAAATTTTTTACAAATATCGACGTTCGGAATTAATCGACTGTGATTTGTTAGCTTGCACTAAGAGAATAAATACAGATGCAAAGGAAAGAAACAAATAGAATAAATAACAAGTTGCATGCAAGAAAATTTTACATGGTTCGATTGGAATGATACATAATCCATGATTGTTCTCTGATTATTCCAGCAGAGTAACAATATATTATTTTTCTCGTCTCCATACAATGATTTTCGACCCCTATTTATAGTGTGGGGTATTTACAATTTCAATAAAATCCATAATGAAAGGATAATATCATGAAAATAGTATTTCTTTATCAGTTCCACAAAATCGAGAACGAATTCCACATTATCAGGGATCTGGTTTGCCTTAGATTAGGAAGGTTGATTTTTTTTCTAATCGCTTCCAATAAATTCCCCATCTCTTCGTGACGTGAGCTAAGTAGCCTGGCGGCGTGTCTCGCAACTTAAGACTTTCGCGATCTGACCCAGTTGAAGTGACTACAACCTCACCATGACGTCTTCAACTCGGGATTTACTGGGCTTTTGAAAGATTGAGCCGATCCTCTGGATTGTTTTCAACCCATAAAAAGCAGTTTAGAAAATACCCGTAACAACAAATAATATATTTAACTTTCATTTGTAAAATTTTAAAAACTGACAACACTTTCAAATAATATTCTAAAAAAACTAAAAATTAATAAATTTCTCAAATCAGCTCTAAAATAACCTTAAAAAAAAGATACATAAGCCATGATAGGACACACGGACAACATTCAGTGCCAGACCTTCCATGAGGCCCATGAGGTGGCTGCCTTAGGGCCCATGGAAATTTCACAATTTAGGGGCCCATAAATTGAAAGTGGCCCATGAAAATTTCATAACTTAGAATTCCATGCATTTTTCGCTGGCCCACCCCCTTCTTGCGACCCTTCTCTCTCCCTCCCTCTCTTTTGCTCACTGCCTTAGCCCTACATCTCGGGCTCTGTCGTGCCTCACCCTCACTCTTGCCTCTTGCCTCTTGCTGCTGCTCCGTAGCCGGTAGCTCGCTGCCTCTCTCTCCTCTTATTGCTCTTCGCCCTTCGCCTCTCGCCTCTCACCTCTCGCTACTGCTCCGTCGCCGGTAGCTCGCTGCCTCTCTCTCCTCTTGCTGCTCCTTGCCCTCGCTTTCTCGCCTCTCGCTGCTCGATCGGCGATCGCTCGTCCTCACCAATTTGCCTTGCCCTTGTGGCCGGTGGCTCGCTGCTCGGGCGCTCGCCCAGTAAGCATCGCCTCTCGTTGCTTTGCTTGGTCGCTAGCTCGCCATCGCCCTCCATCGCTCGCCCTTATGGGTTGTGGCCGGTGGCTCGCTGCCTCTCGATTGTCGATTGGGTTATTAGATTCAGTCTTTCAGATGCTCTAACTCCAAATCTGCTTCAACTTTCAGCAGTCAGTTGCTCCTTCATTTCGTTTCGATTATGATAGTATCCTTGATTTCGTTTCGTTGTTTATGGTAGTTTTTAATTGATAATTTAAAATTTTTTAAATTTTATTCTTATGATATAAATATTTATGTATTTTTTATATTTTATTATAAAAAAATAAAATTTGGATGTACTATACAATTCAGGGCCTATTTTCACATCTCACTTTAAGGCCCCAAAAACTCAGGTCCGGCACTGATAACATTTAATTAAAAAGCTTCTACCGTCAAACACTGAACCACATAGTCATCAGTATATATGTCTAGTTATGATCTTGAGCAACCTGCAGCAGCAAATGGAATATTAACAATCTTTTCATGATCGATCCATCACTATTTACTACGACTACGTTACTTACCTCTGCGTTCCAATTTGTTCTGGCTGTTAGAATCACCAGACTTATTGTCTGCAATGTCACTCCTATGATCATCCCCCACCATATCCCCTGAAACAAGCAAAGAATGCCATTCCATCAAATATTTGGTTAATTAAATTCAAACCCACCCACCCACAACACCACCATATACCATTGCTCTCTCTATTCTTAATTTGTTACTGGATTGCTATTACTGTGTCATATAGTATAGATATGGAGTGACAGGAGAGAAGGAGATTATGAATTACCGCAGCTGCAAGGCTTGTTTTGAAGCCAAGAACGCATCCGATTGGCAGTCCAATTCTGTAGTACGCCCCCAGTTTCACTTATCCAAAACCACTTCTATGGTTTGACAGTTGACCCAACAATCAAAAATATCAACGGTTACCTAGATGCAAAGCGTGAAGAAATGCATGTTCTCAGACTTATGAAACATAACATTGACATGAAAAATATCAGTTAGTTTTGTCTCCATTCCAAATATAAGAATTCAGGAATCACCTTATAGAAAAATCAAGAGCCAGAGATTCTGGACTAATTATAGCCTGATGTGCGATAAAGCAAAAAGACTGTGAACTACACAGCCAATAGTTAATCATAGTTTCACACAATTTCCATAAATCAGAGTATCCATTTTACAAATTAAGGTTTGCAGCCCAACAGATAGAGAAGTAATTCCCCATCCAAAAAATTCTTCTTGTTTCTCCCATTCTCTTGATAGCCAAGTTCAGTGCTTGTGATAAGTAACTATGTACAACATCATCATCGTGACTAAGAATTCTTACTGACTACCATTTAGCTTTGCCTGCCAATTGAAAACTGAACTTTAAATGAACAAATAAATATGATCGATCTTGTTCTACCCTTCTAGCAAAAACTTGAGATTTTGAAGCCCCTCTGCAGAAATGCTCCTTTTGACTGTTGGACTTTGCACCACGACTTGGGGAGGCGGCTCCAAGTGGAAACATACCATCACAACTGTCAGGTTGTCGGTTGCTCCTCGTTTTACTGCTTCCTCTACTATATGCTTGCAGCAGAGCTTCACATCATTGTGCTCCTGGAGTTTCCTCCGGGCAAAGTCCACAGCATTTTGGCTTCGAAATACATCCCACATACCATCACTCCCAATTATTAAGAATTCATCTTCTTTGGTTAGTGTCACCAACTTAAGTTCTGGTTCAGCAATCAAGGGTCCACCCCTTCCACTAGTTTCCTTCAGTCCTTTAATATGCCAATCAATTCTTTTCCTTCCCATCATTTCCATATTTGCACAGCATAGTTCTGTCTCGTGTTGTTTTTTTTTTTTTTTAATTAATTAAAACTAGGTTGAGTTAATGCTAAGAGTGGAAAGAGACAACAGAAGGGTATGGAAGACTGTCTCGTGTTGTTTAATTAGTTCTTAATAAGAACTTGATTGCTCACATGTATTTGACCAATTGAAATTAGTATGTTTTCACATATCAATATCATGTGATGGAACATGATATTATTCATACCAAAACCATTGATATAAATATTGAGCCAGAGTCATCTATCCCAAAAATGCAGTATTCTGTTAACCGCAACCTCAATAAGATTATTGGATAAAGTTTACTCATAACATATTAATGAAAAATGAGATGGTGTAAATTTCACGTCTTATCATAAATTCACTCTCTATTGGATATTACATCATGCTGACACAGTACACACCCTACTTTAATTTTACATGATACAATCCTGCCTCTTAGATAAGTCCTGTGATTTTATTTTAATTCTTCAAATAGTGGAACAGTTATCATTGGAAACTTAATTTACAGCTTCATGAATGTACAAAACTATTGGTACTTTCATTGTTGACTGTGAAGGATGTAACGACACCGTTTTAATTATGAAGTCGGGCAAGAGGGTCAGCTGCAACCGCTACCACGTGGCAGCGGAGGGCAACTTGGCAACTGCCTGGTTGTCCTTCTCTCGATCGTGCCAAACGTCTTGTCTTTTATGCATGTGATCTAGACCGTCGGTGTTACCTTTTATCTGCTATAATCCCAGCCATTTTTTTGCATCGTATGATCCTTATTTATTTGATGTGCATCGGAATATGTGTAGAGAGATTGAGAGAGAGTGAAAGGAGACGAAAGGGGTTTGAGGGTTTTCTCATATTTTGTTTCATACTCTCTTGGCTCCTTCATGTTCTTCTTTCTAGTTCAATAGGGTAAGTCTCTGATCTTTCTCTTTTATATGATTTTGAGGCGATTTTGTTAGTGAACCAGTCTGTGTAAATAAAGTGGTTGTGAGACTTGCATGCTGTCAGTATTGTAAACCCTATTTTTCCTCCGATAATGCAGTGAGCTCTTTTTTATCAAAGTTTAACGTGGACGTAGCCCCTTCGGGTGAACCACAATAAATATTTTTGTGTTCTTTACTTTCCATCGCTTTATTTTGTGTTTACAGGTTGTGATTTTCATTTTCGATTTTGTCTCTATTGTTGGGTCTAAAGGCTTATAGTGGTATCAGTGTGTGTGTGCGCGATTTGTGATTCTATTTGCGTAACATTCATTTCTTCATTGTTTTGCTAAAACCTATTGGGGTTTTTTTTATCTTGAAATAAGCTTAATTTGCTTTACATAAATAAGAAACATAATGTTCAATCGTGTAATTTATTCATCTTTAGAATTCAAATTTAAATAAATTCTCACTTGATCATTCTTCCAAAGCTTTTAGATGTTAGTAAGATAAATATACCTTCTATTTTGTACAGGCAGTGATTGAGGAGGCGGATGCAATGGGTTGGAGGCCGCGGCTGCGTTAAGGGGACGAAGGCGATGGAGCTAGAGGTGGCATTGAGGAGGCGAATGCAATGGGCTGGAGGTCATGGCTGTGTTGAGGTGGCGAAGGCAATGACCAATAGGCAATGGAGCTGGAGGCGACAACAGTAGCATTGAGGAGGTAAATGCAATGGGCTGGAGGTTGCAGCTGCGTTGAGGCAGTGGAGATGGTGTAATACCCTAAGAGCCCAGCGAATAGTAGTATATATCGAGAATAAGTAAGGAAGAAAATAACACCGACTAGATATCTTTTGGGCTGATTGTAGGCAAATAACTCCCGAGTTAAACGTGCTTGAGCTGGGGAAGCTTAAGGATGGATGACCCCCTAGGAAGTTAATATAGACCCATCAGGGTAAGTTGTTTTGATCCTTCTTATCATTGGATGGGGGATGTTACAGGTGGTATTAAAGCTAACCCTTGGAGAAAGCAATTCGATGAGGGCGGGGAGTGGCACCAGGGCACGAGGGCCTAACCAATGAGCGATTTCTGTCAAGCTTCTAGGATGACAGCCCCCCAAAGGGAAGAAGATCTAGGACAAATTATAAGGTCACATGACGAGGACGTCATGTGTTCAAGTGGGGGGAGAATGTAATACTCCAAGAGTCCAAAGAATGATATTACATATCGAGGATAAGTAAGAAAGGAAATAACACCAGCTGGATACCTCTTGAACTGAATGTAGGCAAAGAACTCCCGAGTTAAGCGTGCTTGAACTGGGGAAGCTCAATGATGGATGACCCCCTAGGAAGTTCGCATAGAGCCATCAGGGTAAGTTGTTTTGATCTTTTATATCGCTCGATGTGGGATGTTATAGATAGAGCTTTAGGCGGCGGGCGTAGAGGCAGCGATCAAGAAGGCAATGACGACGACGTTGAGGAGGCAAATGCAATGGGTTAGAGGCCTCAGCTGCGTTAAGGCGACAGAGGCAACGACCAGTAGGTGATGGAGCTGGAGACGACAGGCGTACAGGCAATGAGGAGGCAACGACCACGTTGAGGTGGCAGAGGAGATGGCTAGCGACAATCAGGAGTATGGGAGAAAGAGATTCAGCAATGGAAGAATTGGGGATTTGGTATTTCCCCAAGGGAAAGAGGCGGGCCATCTCCGGCCAATATTTTTGTTTTTCGTTTTTTTGAAACATTAAATTATTAAATAATTTTTTTTTATGAAAATAATATTAATAATTATTTAATTTATCAAAATAAAATAATTTATGATTATGATAATTGATAAATTAATTTAAATTATTACATCAAATTAATATTTATTTAAAAATCTAATTATATTATAAATCTAATAATTATAATAAATTAGTTTAATATATTGTATTCTTTTTAATATGTTCATAATTTATATATATATATATTGTATTATCAATAAATAACTAATTTTCAATTATAATATTTTAATAATTATATTTATTCATTTGCAAAAAAAAATAATTATATTAGGAATTATGTATATATATATGTGTATTAGTTAAATTTTAATAATTCTTTTTTATTCTTTCATAGTTAAAATTAAAAATTTTAATCAATAATGACGGGAAAGTGATTTATTAAAGACAAATTATTTAGCTTATCATTAAAATTTATCTTATAATAACAAGATTTATATTTAGTCATTAATAATACTACATTAACCACCAAAATTAAAGTCGTCATTAGTTTTTGATCGTTAATATCTTCTTTTTTTTGTAGTGTAATATATGTGCTATTTTAGGATAATATTAGCACTTGGTGTCATTTTTTGCATATATTTTTGAAATACGGAATGATATGAATAATGGAGAAATTCCATAAAAGTAAGATTAATGATTTATATAAATTACTTAATTAGAAATCGCTCAAATAAATCTAATGATTAACTAATTATAAGCCGTTTATATAGGGAAAAAAAAGTAGCAAATAATCTAATATTATATTATTTAAAAAATTAAAAATAATTTTAATATTATATTAATATTTAATTATCTAATATTAGATTAAACAAATTAACATATTATTATAAATTAAATATTTAAATAAATAATCTTAATAAACACTTTAAAATAATCTTAAATAAATAATCTTTGATATTAATGTTTATGTTATAATACTATAATTATTTTGATATTCTAATATTATAATACTATTATTACTGTAACTATTCTAATGCTTATGTTTATTTTTTTTATTGATATTCTAATATTAACTTGAATAAGCTCTCTAGTTTTTTTTTTCTATTAGGAAATGATTTTTAATTATTTATTTTATTTAGTTCGTAAACCAATCTTATTTTCTATAAATGAATAATCTTTTATATTTTCTTGATTTTTGAAAATTATATTGCATAAAAAGATTATGTATAAATAAAATATTTTTTCACACTTGTAAAATAAGGAGATTCAATATAAGACACTCAATTTTAGTTTTGCTTTCTTTTGCTTTGAAAACAATAAGCATGTCAAATATTGAATGATATGTTAATAATAGAAAGTGTCAACCCTAATAATGTAATGGATGAATGATCTTCTATAGTGACTCAATCAATCATTAAAAAGTTATTTAAGAGATTGAGTAGATCTTTCACGATTGAAATAATTATAAAAATTATGATGGATTAAAAACTCAACACGATTGAAGTGCAAGAGATAATAGTAATAATTTCAAACTCATTTATATTAAAATAAACTTATATTATATTTTTAAGTTTCATGTCACCTCAACCATATGAATTTAAGTTAATTCATATATTTAGGATTAATCAAACACAATGCATTTATTGATAGTTAACCATTGCACTAGAGAAAATAATTGACATTATCCTTAAATTAATTAAGTGCCAAATAATATACTAAATATATTATTGAATGAATAAATGTTTCATAAAGATAATACTAAATATATTATTAATTAAGGTCATGTTTGATGTATACAATATATAAATTGATATATACTATATATATATAGAGAAATGTACATCATGATCATGTCTGATGTATTGTTATTATTAATTCAAAAAGTTATTATAAAATCAATATTTCTATTTTAAGTGCTGACTAATCCAAGGGGAAACAAAAAAACATATTTATGTTATTTTTAAAAATAGAAACATCTACACTGTAAACACCCCTGTCCAAATATCCCAACCACTTGAATTACTCGAACGGGAGCGCTTACGAAAGGGAAAAGAATGAAACACAAGACAGGAAATTACCCTAGCATGCATACGCAAGATATAAAACAATGAAAGCAAACCTATATACATGCATGCACACGAGTATCCCGCCGAAACAACGATCATATAGCATATAAGTACATACAGACACCTGTGCCAACAAATAGAAAATACAAGGACCGACCCGGCATAGTAAAAAATAAAAGGACCAAAATCCCATCAAAACATCAGAGACAACGGGGGAAAGCTGATTGTACACCATACCGACACGGCTGCTAGGTACTACGATCCTCGCCCTCAACTTTAGCTTTGCCTTTACCTAGAATGATGGAAAGCAAGGTGAGTTGCAAGACTCAGTAAGTTTATAAAAAATGAAAGGTTATAAATTAAATAAAAGAAGCGAACTCCCTAGACATAGTCCCAAACATACACACAATAGTATAGCATAACAAAAGCACATACCAGTTCTTGGGGCTCATACAAGACACCCGGCACCCAAGTCCCATACCAACCTACCGCTACCCTAAAAGACAATATAAATCTTCAACAAACCTATGCGCACTCCCTCGGGTCGATGCTCCCAACACTCGAGCCTTTGAATAACCGAGCCCTAGGCTCCCTCGGAACGATACTCCTATTTGATACCACTGAACATATAATAACCATGCAATGTGCATATAAAATACAAGGCGTAGTAAGCATCAACTAGATACAATGGTGCCCATACATCCAGGCATCAGGCAAATGATTTGCCCACATAGTAAACAACACGCGATTTATATGCCCGTGCTAGATGCAACTAACAATATTATGATGTCCATGTTCAAGCATAAACAGAACATGAAAACCCCAACATGCAGCTCGTACCCATGTGCATACCAAACTATGTAACAGTAACAGAGTATAACAAGTCATTCAGTAAATCACTTAATGGCAGAGCTAATCAACAGTACTTGGTACTGGTCGACGGTCAATGACTAGGAGTGCCCGACCGATGGCCTAAGAAAGACCGTACAATAATCACTCCAATGTTACCAAGCAGCCGACCTTTGCCCCCACTGCTCAAAAGCTCTAGCCGACCTCCAGACACGGAATCCACAAATGAGTTCGGCATTATTCTCAAAGGCATGGGGGTGGCACTAACCCCCGTAGGCAACCAACAAATAAAATCTCCGAAGACAACTTATTAAATTTAATTTACAACAAAGGCTCATAACTCCATAATTAATAAAATGACCGAAACGAGCGAATGGAGGATAATTAAATTAACAACGGAAGGAACTTCGTAGAGGGGTAGGAAACTTGCCTCTTAGAAGAGATCATTGGGCTTTTCCTAACTTAATGTGGTAAAAATTATACAAACTGCAACATCACATAATTTGCCAAAATTAATAAAATCAATCTCTAAATGAAATTCCAACCGTACAAAATGATTAATACAGATTTCTTTACTTACCTGGCTAATAAAACCAAAATGAAACCTCAATTAATCCTAAATTTTCTCCCAAATTCCTCCATTTTCATCACTACACGCACTGCTTCTTTTTCCTCAAGTTTCCTCACTGATTTTGATGCTCGGAGATGCCCGAATTGGGCTTAAAATGGTGCAAAAAAGTAGCTGGGGAAAGGCCATGTGGTGGCTGCTGAGACCAGCGCTGGGAGGCCACCGCTTCATGACGAAACAACATCATTTTGGACTCCTAGAGGCTGAATAAAATCATCCTCGCGCATGCAACCCCCTCATCCCCCCACGCAGAATCAAACTCGCGATTGCCTACATGCCCACCTCGCGCGCGAACCACCCAACCGAGCCTCATACATATAATACGCGCAATTATATTTAAGGGGACCCTTAGTCCCTTTCCTGGAATTTACACCAGCACCCATAACTTTTGGAAATTCACACACACACCCTCACTTAATATTTACTCTAACACCCTGAAATTTCTGAAAATCTCCAAATTTAATTAATTATTATGATGTTTAATAATAGAATTATTCTTATACTTATTATTATTATTATGATTATTAACAACATACTAATCTTCACACCAAATTAATACATTAACTACTAATTAAATTAAACTACGATTTACGGTCGCTACATGCACATTAAGTACTACTAAACTAGAGTGGAGGAAAACAAATCTAGTAATTTAGATTTTGAAGTAAATAATTAATTAATTATAGCATAACTCAAAGTATATTGAGTGAAAAAACAAAAATGACGTCTCCTAATGTCAGCTATAGTTTTCCAAATACACTAGAAGTAATAGTTAATTAGTGTATTATCATTTAAATTATATTTTAATTTATCATTTTTTTCATATTTAGTTTACATTTATATATATTTAATTTTATATTTTTATGCACATGAAATGTATTTATGTATATATTTAGAATTTAAATAAATACTCATTTACACTTTAAAAAATTTATCATTAACCACTAAATGTAT
This sequence comes from Diospyros lotus, assembly GCF_014633365.1. NCBI lineage: Eukaryota > Viridiplantae > Streptophyta > Magnoliopsida > Ericales > Ebenaceae > Diospyros > Diospyros lotus. The sequence continues at coordinate 31,055,000 of NC_068346.1, forward strand.
GTTAGAAGTAGTTTTAAGTTTAAGTTTTGTGTAATGATGAATTTTAATTTTTTATGTAAAATATACAAATGATATTTTAAATAATTACTTTAATTATAGAGTTTTATAATATTAAAATGTAGTGTATGTTTTATATAAAAATATAAATGAACATAGACATATGATACATCGATCATTATGGGAGTAGTTTACATTTTTTACACATTTAATAAATATTACCAATAGTTAATTATTATAGATTTAATATATATTTTAATTTATAAATTTTTATATACTTAGTTTACATTTATATATATTTCATTTTATATTTTATGCACATAAAATATATTAATTTATATATTTAGAATTTAAATAAATATATTTAGACTTTAATTTAAATAAATATATTTAATTTATTTATTTATAAATAAAAATTTTAAATTTTATAAATTAAGATTTTCAATTCTTCTAAAGTTTGAGACAAAAAAATTACTGTCTCCAATCTCAAATTTGAGTCAAATTTTTTTTTTTATCTTAAAATCTGTCTCAAATTTGAGAAAAAAAATTTATCTCAAATTCCTTGTTTTCTTGTAGTGAGTCGTCAAATAGGCAAATACTCAAATGCAATTGACGTGAAAATAGACCACCATGGTGAAATTTTCCTAATTAGTGCAAGAAGATACAAAGTTCGTTGGAAAATCACTTAAACTTAAAACTTGTTGAAAAAAGGCAGAGATTTCAACAAAAAAAAAACATAAATAAGTAAAAATAAAATGGCCAAAAGGCAAAAAAAATTTGCAAGCGTAACTAATAATATCTAAATTTAGCTGTTAATCGAGAGAATTAAAGAAGAGAAAACATACTAGCTGTGTAGATGCAACGAGCGAGGGCGAGTGAAAGGCAGCAAGAGCGAGAGGGTGCAACAAGTTTCCTTTTTCTTCTTTCCATTATTCTTTCAATCAAATCTAGATTGTTATAATGTGGGAAGGTTTGAATCGCTGGAGGCCTCCAGCGCAGTGTCATCCATGAGTTTCTCATTCGCCTACAAAGACACACACACACAGATATATATATATATATATATATGCAAGCGTAAGTTCAGTTTTGGTGGAGGTCTTTCAAGGTTAAATCCTTGATTTTCTTGTGTTCAAATTCCTATTAGAGGAGTTGTTGTTGCCAAGATTATAAAGCTTTGTTTTTTTTTTAAATTCAGTCAAGTGGATTTAGTTGCTCTTGGTTGAAGACTTAAGTTAATTTGGGGTTGTTCGTAAATCTGGAAGGAATGCAATTATAAGACATACTTATATATTTAAATATATAATTACCTGTAAATAACATTATACATGTATCTAAATAATTATGGTGAAGTTAATAATTTCCTGTGAATCCTCGTGTATAGCTAAGGAGTGGCCGATTGTATCTTTAATGGTTTTACTTTGTGTTGGATTTTTCTTTCTCAGAGTTGCTTAAATATCTATATTTACATATCCTCTGTTTTGACCTCTTTTGTGTGATGATAAAACTGGAAAAAATATATACATGTATAAGATAAAATAAAATAAGAAGCATATGTAAAATACATTTTATGTAACTTTATATATATATATAACATAAAATAGTATAGGTAAAATATGCACCTACGTTTCTTCTATTTTGGCCCTTTTATTTTGTCTATATATCTAAATTAATGTAAGTATTTCGAGGTTGGTGGATAAGGGAAATGGTTTTTCTACGATGTTTAAGTTGGAAACATCCTTTCATCTATAAGAGTAATTGTTTTTTTTATGAGAATATATATATTCCAACTTTGTAAATATGAGGATAGGGTACTCACACTCATGATGTAACATCCCAAAAAAATTGGTGATAAGTAATAATTATTAATTTTAGTATTTGAGGATATTTTGGTGTATTTGAAAATTTTAAAGAAAATGTTTATTTATGTTATTTTGAATAAATGGGTAATTAAGGTGATTAATTAAATTAATTGAGAGTATTTCTGAAAATAATAAAATAAATTAATTTTGTAGGTTTTTGGAAATTTCAGGGCTGTAAGTGTAATAAAGGGAAATGTGGTGTGGGGGTACGTGTGAATTTAGGAAGTTTGGGGGGGGAGATGGTGCAATTCTAGAAAGAGGGTTGAAGATCTCTTTAAATTTATTGCTGTGTGTTTATATGATAAGAGAGGCTGCAGCTAGGGTGTCACGCTCACGAGGAAGAAAGCAAGCGGTCGCGGGATCGAGCTAGGGGGAGAGCCACATCTGGGGGGGGGGGGGGGGGGGGAATTGCTGATTTTATCAGCAAAATCAACCCAAAACAACGTCGTTTCGAACTGGGGCGGTGGCAACCATGCGCGGCTGCTGGCGCACCACGTGGCGCGCTAAGAGCCACCCATTTCCCCTGCTCAAGAAGCCTTCATTTTGCTTCATTTAAAAGGCCAATTTTGGCTAATTTCTGGCCATTTTAAGGCCAATTCAAGCAGCAGAAGCGGGGGAGAGAAGGAGGTCACGCACAGAGGAGGAAAATGGAGAAATTATAGGGAAAAATAGAGAATCTTGGCATTATTTGGTGTCCAAAAATATTCCGGTAAGCGAGTAAAATTATTAGAAGTATTATAGATTAAAACTATAGGGTGTTTACGGTTAGATTATGTGGATTATGTGACTAGATTTAATTAATTGAAGCCCTAATTTTGTTATTTCTTATAGAAAGTTTTACTTCGCATCGGGAGCGTAGAAAAGTCAAGAATTAACCTCTTACAGGCAAGCTCCTAACCCTCTCCTAATGTTCTTTATTTTTCATGAAAGTCTCCGTCGTTTCTCGTATTCTATTTCTTCCCTCACCGTGACTCGGTTCCACACATTAATAAGAATAATTTGCGTGGTAACCACCCTATGACTTATATTTTATTAATGACTTTATTGTTAATGGAATGAGCTAAGCCATAATGTCTTGGTGTCTTTCATTTCGATCGTAACAAAGCTTCGTATCGCTCCACTTTCTTTGGGAATGATGCCAAACTTGTTGGGGCTAGGTTCTTAGAAAATAGATGTGGTCAAGACTATGGGATTATGTTAATAATTTATTATGAATGTGGAGATAGTTTCCTATGTATGAGAAGAGATGAGCATAAGAATGATATAATAGAATTTATGTTTTCATGGAGAAAGTTTGTGAAATGATAAGCTTAAAGTGACTAAGTTTAGTATTATCTGTATATGTGTCTAAGGGTTATGGGGTACAAAGCCATTAACTGTCGATTGTGGGTCGTGGCAGTTGATGGCTGGATGTATGGGCGCCAGTTATCGGTTGTTACGATAAGCGCTAGACGGGCCAGAAGAGCTGGTACTGCTAGATTCCCGCCTTGTTTATATCATGATGTGTGTGCTGCAAAGGGACTGGGTTGCATTCACTTGGGGGCATGCTTTGTGTGTGATAGGATGTGGGAGCATCTGCATGACCCGGTTGGTCTAAGAGCTAACTTGGGTTCTTTAGGTGAGCCGGTGCATTTAGAGGCATATCGCATGTGTAAATTCTTATGTGGGCATAACATGGCCTGATGCTTGGTTTATGGGAGCCTTATCATCATGTTTATGCTACAAAAGCCGTTGCATTTCCTAATTGTTGCACTGCATGGTGAGAATGTGCGATTTTAAGTAATGAGTATGGGTAGCAGTGTGGCCCACAATAAGACCTTGGGAGTGAGACCCACAGCGGCGTGGCCCAAGGTAAGACCTTGGGGTGAGACCCACGGCAACAGATTATGTTAATAATGACAGGAATAGACGTGTAAGGGAAATGGTATGGTGACCTAAAAGAGGCTAATTTCAGGTTTGTATGTGGGGCTTGGGTGCCAATGTGTGTTTGATTTGGCCCCAAGGACCATCTATGTGAAGTTTATTATATGTTTGTGCACCTAGAAATAAGGTAGGTACTGGGCATGACATGACGTTGCATTGGCATGAATTACATGGGGTGTAATGGGAAGAGTCTTGTCTGTACCCTATAGCCTTTTTTTCATGAGCTTGCCGAGTCTCGCGACTCATCTTTGTTTTCCATCATTCCAGGTAGGAATATCCTGAGATCGCAAGTATGCTCGACAAAGTTGATTCCAAATCGTCGAGTCATGATAGCAAGTGCAGAGCTCTCCCGAAACTAGATCCTGGGTGTCACGTATCTGGGTCAAAGTAATGCTTTTATGTTTTTGAGTCAAGTGTACCTTATGTAAGCCTAGATGGGCTCATGTTATGATCAGTTGTGTAATGATGATTATGAGATGTTATATGATATAAAGGTTATGGTTTTATAAGGGTTGTGTGTGAGTTGTAATGGTGTTATTGTTCGATATCATTCAAATAATGACCTTCTCACAGATCCTCTTAATGTACAGGGGCTCCGGGAGGCGAGCCGTTACACATGAAGTCTTACCTGTGTTTTTAGGGGGCTTGTTCACTCTCTACCTTCTAAATGGAATGAAGATAGGTACCTTCGGGGCAGAGGCTAGCTAGTGTCCATAAGGGATAGTTATATGTTTTATAACACTACTTTCCCTGTTCCAACCAGTTAAATTGTAATATCCTGCATCGAGCGATAGGAAGGACCGGAACAACTTACTCTAATGGGCCTATGCAAATTTCTCAGGGGTTACCCATCCTTAAGCTTCCCCAGCTCAAGCACGCTTAACCTAGGAGTTCTTTATCCACATTCAGCCCAAAAGGTATATATCTGGTGTTATTTCCTTCCATACTTATCCTCAATATATACTACCATTCTCTAAGCTCTTGGGGTATTACATTCTCCTCCCTTGAGCACATAACATCCTCGTCATGCCACCTTATAGTTGGTCCTAGCTCTCCCTTGTCCAGTGTCCTCGGTCCAGTACCCCCAGTGTAATGGCCCACTCCCGAATAGTCCTACTAGCATATGATATCCAAAATGAGGTCATCACAAGGATGATATAGAACAATAACATATAACACCACATTAATACCCTTAGATAAATTCAGCGGAAGCCAACATAAAGGTTTACAACATTTTGGCACCATGGCCTACACAAAAATGAAATACAAGGGCATTAACAAATTTTACAGCATAAAATTTCCTCACACATGCCCTATTCACAAACACTAACATGGATCATCTAATCTGAGAGGTCTCTGTACGCCACTAACCCCGGGCGCTAGTCCCACTGGACTTACCCTCAACCACTGTTTTACCCTTACCTAGAATGACATGAGAGTAAACAAGGTGAGCCACAAGGCTCAGCAAGTATATTTATAAAGCATGGAGATATAGAATCAAAAGCATGAATAATCAAGATAGAGTAAACAACTCTATGAGAAGATATTAGTATAACACAACTCATAAGTTTTTTATTTACATCAATTTCTCATGTCGTGATTATTATACATACTATGTAGTCATTTCCATGCTTATGCACATGCACTAATAGTAAGGAATTTTCCATATAATTCCCATGGCTCCCACGGCCAAGATATCCATATATGAATATATATGCATCACGAAAATACATCAACAAGCAATAACAATTTGAACCACGCCTACCGAGTTGATGGCCACCTCACTCGCGTCAAGCGCTCATAGGATATCTTTTCTCATCCACAGACATAGCCGCCGCGCAAAATAATAGATGCGCAAATCAGTATAATCATGCATCACATATCCATATCCCATTTTCATATCAATCCTCAATAATTACAAAAAATCTCAAATCATGCTTATCTTGCACAATTACATAAATTAAGGTGTGCACTATCTTATGATCACATGGTAAATTTTATGCATTTATTTACTCATACTTATAGAAATGTCCAACCAATATTTACGGTATATTTTTACCCCAACAACAACCACAAGGAACCAAAATTTATACATGAAAAAAACACCAAATCTTGCATGACACTAGACCCTAATCAAGAAATGTCATTACTTAAGAAATGTAGGGTGACACAAAACCCTATTTAGATTTTAACAATGTTCATCAAGAAAACCAATTAATACTGTAAAATTTATAGAAATAAGGAGAATAAAACCCTTTTATCCAAAAATGAGGGTTATCAAGAATAATTCAAAAAATGGAAGAAACTAGACAAAAATCATATGAATGATAGACTACATAAGAAGAATTGAATAACAACATTTTTCAAAAATTTCCAGATTTTAAACATATTTTCAAAAATCCTATCCGAGCTCAATATTTGGTCAAATACCAAAAATGATATACCAAATCAAAGCCTAATGACTCTAGTTTCTGGAACACCAATTGGATTTGAAATTGGAAATAACCACAAGAAGATATTCCACAAAAACCGAAACAAGGCAGAATTTGTAACAGTAATTTACAGAATTCAACGAGGTTGTTATGGGTCCAAATCATAACCAAAAATTTCAGATCTTATACCGAATCGAAGCCTATGATGTCTAGTTTATATAAAAATAAGGGATCACAATTTTGATATAACCACAGAGTGTTATACCCTAATAATCAAAGCAAGAACAGATTATCCAAAAATAGAGCAAAAATTTTCAGATTTTGAGCAAGAATTAACAAGGCTATTGTAGACTTAAAATGCAGCCAAAATTTCTAAAAAGTAACCAAACAAATATTATCGAGTCTAGTTTACACAGAAATAAATAGATCTTGAATCGGATATAACCACAGAGATTTATACCCTAAAGAGTACAATAACATTAGTTTACTCGAAAGCAGTAAAATTTCCAAATCTTACCAGGGATTTACAAGGCTATCACAGGATCAAATCCTAGTCAAAAAAATCGATTCTTGGTCTAAAATGAAGTTTAAGATGTCTAGTTTACAACCCAATAAACGGATATCAATTTGGATATAAACACAAGGAGTTATAGACCAAAGAACATAGCATGGTTAGTGAATCCCAGAATAAGAATTTAAGAGCAACAACTTAAAAATGAAGGAAACAAGCCTTCTAAGATGGAAACAAGGTTGAAGAACTTGCATTAAAAGATAAACAAGAGAAGAAGAAATTACACAATCATAAGGAGAAGAAGAAGAAGATCTTGCATATGAAACAAGAAGGAAGGGAACTTACCTTAGATGGTTGCAAATCCAAAGAGATAAAGACACCCCTTCAAATTGGAAATTCTCCACTTGAAGCTCCAATAAAAAAGAACAATGACGGAAGAAGAGACAATCGGGGAAGGGAGAAGGAGAAGGTAACAAAAAAGTAAGAAGGAAGAAAATGAGGGGGAAATGGGGAAGACTTGTCCCCCAACTCCCTCCAATTCATCTCCCTTTTGGTTTTCTCAAATTTGCCCCTCATACTAACACACACAATTCAAATATCTCTTATCCATCTTGGTCATTTTGTCATTTTCTAAATTTTTTTCTCTTTTTAATTAAGATACCATTTTCTATACCCATGGCCTAAGCCCAAGTAAAAAATATATGGCCCAATCCAACTAAATCCTAATGGACTTTTCTTGAGATTTGGATTCAACTCAATTCATTTACACTTAAAATTTAATTATTTATCAATGGCCTAATTCAAATAAGGCGCAAACCCATTTAGCCCACAACTTTGAGGCTTTTCCACACACTTTATTTATACTCACAAAGATATTGATCCACCTATATTTATCTTCCCCAAAAAATATTATTTTCATTAATTTGTCCCATTACTAATGCATATAATATTTTCAACAACTAATTAATTAAGGCAGCAACTCTAATATGCAAACTAAAATATCCATAACACCTAAACCCACTAACGGGTCGTTACACCCAGCCTTTGGCTAGTACATGATCCTCAATCCAGTACCCCTAGCCTTTGGCTAGTACACGGTCCCAACACACGGTCTGGATTGCTCTGATACCACCTGTAACATCCCACATCGAGCAATAGAAATGACTAGAACAATTTACCTTGATGGGCTTACGTGAACTTCCAAAGGGTCACCCATCCTTAAGCTTCCCCAACTCAAGCACGCTTAACCTGAGAGTTCTTTATCCATATTCAATTCAAAAGATATCCAGTTGGTATTATTTTCTTCCTTACTTATCCTCGATATATACTACCCTTCTATGGGCACTTGGGGTATTACATAAACACCTTCGTGCATTTCAAATGCATGTTATATATGCAGGGTCGGGTTTATATATTATGGTGGCATATCAGACTTGAGTGCTTGTCACATGACCGTGATATTTATTTATTAGGTGTTAAGTATGAGTATTTGCATTTAGCGTGTGTTTTACTAGTTGGGTAAGGCTTGGTGGGATGCTTAGCTTATGGGGGATTTACATCCTATCCAGTCTACTACGTCACCCTTTATTTGTTGCATCTACATGAGTCATGGTATCAGTCTTGAGATATAGTGGTACGGTGTCTGGTTTTCAGAACCGAGTCATTCAGGGATGCCCCGACATGCCTAATTTTTATCTTTGATGCTTATGCATGCCAATGGGTGTGGTAGCTGTAACATCTCCTCATTTCAAGTATCACAGGTAGATATACACCTAATCACCCAAGAGGTGTTAGGAAACCCTAAGCAGCAAAAAACATGGATCGAACCTACTAAAAAGTTTGTAGGGTTCCTGTAACAGCCCACCTACTTAGGGCGTGTTATGCCTTAGGAAATTTGGATCTTATTTTTTTTTAATTACATTATTTTCGAAATTCCCTAAGACTTATCTAGTGCTTGACGAAATATTTATACACTAGAGATAACACAATCGTATAATAAGCGAAAGTTGAATCGAACCTGCTCACGGCATTGCATACATAAATAACTGAATACGACATTTATTACAAAGTTGATACATAAGTTCCTGAAGATAAATTATAACATAATTCTTGAACATAACATGGCACATTTACTCGTCTCGCATCACTACACATCCTCAACCTTGGTATCATCAATGTAAATCCTGACTGGAACGTTGAATGTTCCAGGGGCGAAACCCAAGTTAGATGATGAACTATCTAAGTAAATGTACATAATGTTATATCATGTGTCTATGCAATGTCCTTCATCGTAGGTGTCAACTGCACCCCTCATGCTACCTACCGTTCTTACGGCCACCTTTTTCGAAGCCGGGGTATCTGGGGGCACCATTTGGCAAGGTAGCGGTGCCAATTCGTACTCCATACGGCCTCAATACGAGTGATCAATGTGTGTAATTATGCATTTCATAATCATGTCATGTATGTAGTCTACGTGATGGGTACATATCATAGTATGTCAATATGATGAAAGCATTTTCGAAGATAAACATTTACAACTGTACTAATCTTGAAACGGTACACTTACTACTAAGTTGCCTCGAGAAGCGTGTTGGCCTCGAAAATCATGTCGAGCAGGCTATTTCCCAATCCTCTTTCCCCAAGGGTACCTAGAATATTAAATTTATATTTCAAAATATTAATTTGTTATTTTTCATAATTTTCATAATTTCACTTTATTTCTAAGCCTAATTCCTTCAAAATTACATAATAATTATCTAAACCTTCATTTATCCTAATAGCAATTTTCTTGCAATTTTTCAAATTAAACTCCCATTTTTTCCTTATTTTCATAATAGCAAAATTACTTAAATAAATAATAAATTTAGCATTTTCCAGATAATTTTTCACAAAATAAGACATAAACAATATTATAGATTTTTTGAAATTTTTTTAAAATTTTTCAAAACTTTTTCCTATTTTATTTTATTTTCTTTTCTTTTTTTTTTCTTTTCCTTTCTTTATTTTTTTTTTCTTGTGGGCACGCGCCTTCTTCCCACTTGCGGGCGCGTGCAGCCACGCGCCCGTCTGGTTCGTCTTCTCCGACGGCCCTCTTGCCGCCGGCGACGATGCCAAGCCTCCAACCTTCGAAAGAAGCTTCCCTCCCCCTTAATTTCGACCTCCCGAACTCGATTATGGCCTTAAATTTTAGAAAAAAAACACAAGAAGTACCTCGATTTTGCATTTGAAGGTGCAGCTCCGGCGAAGTCGCGATTTTCCAACGAGGCTTGGATCTCCTTCTTCATTGCTCCGTTGGCCACCAAATTCGCCAGAAAGCTTGCCCACGATGCGAGGACCAAAACCCCACTCTCAAATCTCTCAAACACTCCCCCAATCGACTGATCTATGAAGTAAAAATTTTGGATGAATGGGGCTGCTCGTTCGCGGCTATTTATAGCCAAAACTCGACGTGTCTTGTCCCATCACGAATGCCACGCGTCCTAGAAGCCATTCTCGACGGCCATTCTTCATTAAACGCCCCCCTCTCTCCCTGATTTTGCTTGTTGCAGGCGCAGCCAGGGCATGGCACGCACCTGCTCCGATTTTTCCAGATTTTATGGATTTTTTTTATACATATATACATACATATATATATGCTATACATACATACATACTTACATACAAGATTATATATAATATACATACAGTAACACAAAATCCCATTTTCAATACAAAATTATGATATTTTTGCTATATACCTTATATACATATATAAACACTATTTATATAATTACATACTATGATTTAGACTAAATAAAATAAATTTATACTTACTTTAATCATTCCTTTAGGGTCTCAAAACACTAAATTCTGATTTATTATTTACGATATCTAAGGGTATTACAGTTCCCATACAAGCTAAATATGCACAAGGTTTTCACTAGGATAGAGTTTAAGTCTAACATAAGAAAAAGAAGTACAATCTCCGAATAACTACAACACTTCTGAATGGGATTACAGAAAACAACAGTAAAGTATTAAACGTCCACAGTTTCTTTCCCGTTTACCTCGCTTAGCTCCTTAACTCCTGACATACCAAACATACTGTAATGACCCGCTCCCACTTACGGGCGCCACCGGTAAATAATCAACTGAATTACTCACCCGACAAACCACAATTGAAGGGTTGGACTATGTTTCAACAGGAAACGCCCTAGGTGGAAACTAGGCTTCGTCCTTCCCTTCGCTCCACTTAGGAATCAGTCCCAACTCAAATAAGAAAAATCCAACGGACCAAGACCCGAAACCCGAGTGAGCTTCACCTCTCTTCAACTCACCCCATAGCAAGCCAGAGGTGACCCAGGTACAAAGCTAGCATACAGACACTTCGCTGAGTATTGGGGATTTATGAGAACATACCTTGCTGATCCTGACTTGGTCCGAAACTTTGGCTTTACCGACTATGCCACATTCAACAAGCAATCTCACAATCATCTATCACACTATGATGATTACACAATTTAAATACATTTAAGCTCAATAACATGGACATTTACTCACAAGGGTATACATACACCACGCCCCCTGGCTACATGCAAGCAATATTAAAAATACATAACTCGACAACACAGCTAGTTGCCACAACAGCCTCCCGGCGCCATCCCTGCTTGCATCCGGACTTGCATCATCTACACATGAGGTAAAACCTCATGAGTCATAAAGACTCAGTAAGGGTGCAATGCATGTAAATATGAATATAATCATGTTTATGTATGCCAAATGCATGCAAATGAGGCTAGGCTCACACATCCTCACAACCCACTAAGGTTTGAGGCATCAACCTATCAGCCCCCACCACTAGTCCTCCATATGGCCACAGCTCCACTAGTTCTTGCATCACACAAGATATAACCACTACATGCCAATGCAACATAAAAACATTATCAAGCATATTTACCAACTTGCAAGGCCACCTCCACATGGGGCCGTCCCTTACCTGGCTCGAAGCCTCAACTCCGCCTCGGCACGAACTCCAGCCCGAACCTCTAGTTCCTCTAGGATCACCGCCTCCCCGGTCAAACCTAGATGCAAATACACACAAACCCAACTCTGTCAACATCCGGCATTAAACCAATGCCCTCAACTTCGCCACAAACACCATCAAAACATCCATCAACAATAACCACGGCAAAAACCAACCACCAACAGCTTTTCTAACAACCCCAACATAGGGTTTAATCCAACCAATACTACACAATTTAATATCTCACATAAAGGAAATATTCTGAAGAGAATTTATTTAATTACCTCGACTCATTTGGAGAGAATTTCGAGAATGCCCACATTGACGTTGCCTCCCGAGCTGCCATTTGCGCCCAAAATCTCATTTTCGAGCTTCTGACAAGCTCCTCAAGCCCCAAAATAATTTCCAGACTCTTCCCCCATTTTTCTGGAATTTTATGGCATTTTTCTCTCTTTTTCCTTTATTTTTCAGAATTTCCTTATTATTTTTTTTTTCTTTTTCTTTTATTCTTCATTTCCTCTATTCTTCTTCTCCACCTTCTTCCCGTGCGGCTCCTTCCTCTCCTATTCACCGCGCATGGCTGCTTGCTGCCGCCGGTCCGCTCGCCTCCGTCGGCCACTCATTGCTGTCACACGACCGCCTGCCACCGCCGCTTCAGGCATCAGCCACCACAGCCGCGCGCACAGTCCTCCGACGCTCCCTCTTCCTCGCTGTAACTATCGGCTGCCATTGCCGACCCTGGGAGCTTGTAGTTCGGTTACCCCGGGTCGCCCTCGAGCTAGCCAGCAGCCACGTCGGCCTCTACCGAGCTCGCCGACCACAGCCATGGCCGCTACTAGCCTCCTCGCGATCGCTGGACGCTCCACCCTGCTGCTCCACAGCCGCCTGACCTCCTTTGCCGTGCGGCCATGGCCGCTACTCGGCGTTGCTGCTGCCACCGGTCACCTTCCTTGCTAATCGAAGCATTGCCTGAAGCCACATCCGCCATGGCAGCCTCTGCTCGCTGCCACCGTCGCCTTCAACTGCCTCGCTTCTTTCGGCCATTACAATAACAGCTCGAGGCTCCTACTCCATGGCCAAGCTCTGCCATCTCCCTCTCTCGGTCTCGCTTTCTCTCTCACGAGCTCACTCTCACATTCTCGCGATCTCTCACTCTCGCAACTCTCTTCTCCCTCTCTCTGATCTTAAATTCAAGATTTGAATTTAAAAATGGAGGCAGCAAGCAACTCACGCCTAAATACATATATATACATATATATAATTTAATTACACTTTTAATCCCCCAATTTTATCATTAATCCCACTTAAGGAATTTTAATTATGCTTGAGACTTTTAATAATAACACTTTGACCCTCCAAGGCTTAATTAAATTATCATCAAGCCACACCACATCTCGATTTATCAAAAATTAATAGCCGACTGCTACTTGGGAATACCGACCTCGTCCATGCGCTTGTACGGGACCCTTATTCGACCCGAAAACACTTAAGGGTTGCTTTACTCAGAAAACCGAACCACCCCTAGGGTCCCCTCAGCTTCCAGGAGGTCCCCTCCGACTATTCAGTATTGGCACCCACTCGAGCTTATACAAAATTTATTCCGAAAATTATTCCCGGTCAGACCGCTTCTAGCGTCATTAATCTCATCTCGAGACACTCACCACTCTCTTGCCCTCTTCCCTGGACATCGAAGTCCCGAGGCACTCCCAGCCGTCAATTTGGCAATTTTATTAATTAATTGCTCGAAATTTATTTTTGGCCTTCCTGGACCACCCGAGGTCCTAACAAAATAATCAAAATTTATTTATTTTCCAATACCATGTAATACCGGGTATTACACATACCTACAACGCAGAACGTTCCAAGGGCATCAACCCAAGTTAGATCACATGAATATAAGTGAGATGGTTTCAAGAAAAGAATAGATCATGTATGAAATGCAAGTATGCAAAATGGAACCCCCTTTGTAGAAGCCATGCCAAGATGTTGTAATCACCCCCGCGCACGCCACTAACTTGCCACAAACAACCACATGTCACGAAGTGATGAAACAAGTAAAGTAACATGCTACACAAAGAGAGTGAGTGAGTAGGTCCACATTCAACACAAATGGTTTAAGAAATGATCAATATGAAGCACAAATAATGCAAGAAGCCACTCACACTTGTTGTAGGTCTTGACAGCTCACCGTTTCTACGAATTTTAGCCCGGTTTAGTTGCAGTTTCATATAGTTCAGGTCACCAAATCAGGATATTTTTACACATAATGATAGGAATTGATTTAAGAAGCAAACCCACAAAATTAAAAAGCAAGAGCCCCTGCCACACGCCCTCAAGGGCCATCAGAAGGGTGGCCACGCGCAGTTGCAGCTGCCGCGTGTGATGCACGCGCCTTCTCCCTACTTCTTACGGATTTTATATCAGAAATTAAAACAGCTATAACTCATTCATTTTAACTCTGATTCACCTTCCGTTTGAACCTATGGACTCCCCTTTCAGTGCTCTACGACCCTACAGAAAGAAAATTGACTTACCTTTTCGATTTCTTTTCTATTTTTTCAATTTTCCGATTAGGTCTCTCTCTATTCTTCTTTCCTTTGCTTTTTCTTTGGATCCCTTTCTTTCCTTGCTTTCTTTCTTACTTTTAGCTTTACGTGGTCTTTTCTCCTTCCCTTTATATAGCCTTTCAAACCCCAAATCTCCAAGATTTCACTTCGCTCTTAAGTTAACCCTATTTTTCCACCCTAGTAATTATTACAACTTTGAAATTTCCTCATTTGATTCCATCTCTCAAAGTAAGTCTTCCATTTTTCCAATCCAAGTCCTCCAAATGCACCCTCACATAACCCTTAAGATAAGTTCTTTTACCTTCTTCTTTTGTAAGTCAATGCAAATCTTACAAGTTATATTACTTTTAACTTTTAGGGTGAATTCAATTTTTACTACCATAAGGCTTTAAGACGTTAGAGAAAATTCTCCAATCCTAACTCTCCAACTCATGCCTTCTTGGATAAGAATTCATCATTGCAAATATTCTCATTCGTTGGAAACAAACTATCTCTTTTACAAGTTGTGATATTTACATTTGGGTCCTAAAACCATTCTCATTTACACTTAAGCCCTAAACTTCTATTTGAAGCACTTTAATCATAAGGTCCCACCTTGTTAATTCTTTTCCTAGGTGCTTTTGACTCTTTTTCACATTTGCTAAAATACCATTCACTTTATTGTAACATCCAAACTTTACATTAATTTTCGGAGTATTACAGTAACTCCCACTCAAGCAAGATTCGTCTCATAGTATAGGTACAGTCTGCCTTCAAGGCAGTAGCAAGTTTGTTATAAGGACTTGGGTACTAGTGCATTTCTTATTTAAGCCCCAAGATCCTGTATGTATGCATTGTTACTTATACAATTGGTACATGTATCAATTTATGAGATTACATGGCATGTTATGCATGAGTTTCTATTTGTTATGCATTTCAGATACATGTTTACTCTTAACACCTATTTTATCCGTCATTCCTTTCTTTATGAGCTTGCTGAGTCATTTGGACTTACCTTGTTTTCTCTTCATTTTAGGTAAAAGCAAGAACTCAGTTGTGGGCGAATCTAGTGGTTCCCAACTTTTGGGATAAGCGATGTACAGGGCCATGCAGACCTAGCAGTTGTCAACCTAGGGGTTCCTTCTTATGCATTTTGTTGCTTCCAGCATGTACTATTTTTAGTTTTCTTTTGGGTCTGTATGGATTTATGTTTTGATATGGCTTCAGTGCCAGTATTGTATGTTATGCATGCCTGGGATGTGTAAGCTTAGTGATCAATGTTGTTTAACAGGTTGAGTAATTGATGTTCATGCCGAGCGGGCAAGTTCGTTTGTCAGGTTGTCTTGTGATTATTATGTGCATGCATAACAGGGTTATCCAGTCCTAGGTTATTTCTATTATAGTAGGACACCTGCTCTAGTTCTTTGGTGACCTAGGTGGAGGCCCTACAGATCTTATTCTATATAATCACTGTGATGACCTTTTTTCGAATATCCTATGCTAGCGAGAATATTCAAGAGTGAGTCCTTACAGGATATATGTTTAATTTAAATCATATTATAATTTAAATAAAAATACAAACTTGTCATTTAATTAATATTTAAAGAATTATAAGATCGAATCCCTATGTGTCACTATAATTAGTCTTAAAGGCTCATATCCAACAACAACTAGATTTAGAATTCTTATTCCAACAGCGACAGGAAATTCGATTTGCTTTGGCTTTTTCTCCTAGTTATTTTCCCTTCTAGAAAGATTAATAATGGAAATGATAGGATTCTAATACACATTGTTTCTAGCAAAACCCATTGTTGGAATCAATTCCATTGACATGTTTTGCCAGAAATAATGGTTAATGGAACCCTGGCCATTGTTTTTGGCATTCTAATCTTCCACTGCCTTTTTTTTTTTGATTTTTTAATTTTGTTAATTTTAATTTAATACAATTTAATTATAATTAATTAATTTAATTTAATTTAATTATAGTTTAATTAACACTATTTGTAACTAGGTGTCTAAGCAAAAAGAAAAATATAACCACATGGAGTTCAAGAAGTAATTTTAAATCACAAAGGGTCTCTGTACAAATGATTCAAATCACAGGGGGTCTATGTTCAATCCACTCTTAAAAATGGATAAATTTACAAATTATTCCTTGAATTTTGATTATTTAGCCTGACATCCCTTGAACTATTAAATTAATCCAATCAGTAGGAAATCTTTGAAAATTAATCGCGACGCCCTTTAACTTCGGCATTTTAAAAGGGTGTCAAGCCTAATTTTAGAAAGTTCAAGAGTTGATTGGACGAATCTTAACATTTACTAGGTGTTCGAGCCAAAGAACCAAAATTAAACGCGTGGGTCAATGTACTCCAAGAAGAATTAAAATTCCAAAATTTAAGTAAATCTAAAGGTGGGTATTTCTTTTTGCAATTTGCCCTTAATATTTTTAATTTGAATGAATTACTTTTTATTTTTAGATAATTGCTCCAATAAATGGAAAGCCTAGGTAAATTATCTCTAACGTTGGATTTGAGCTATGAAAATAAATGATCAAAAGTAAAATTATAGAAATCTACTGAGAGTTGCTTGACCACTTGAGAATTTATTTTCTTATGATTTTTATAAATGATGTTATTCTCTGCGTAGAATTCTCAAAGAGATTTTTAAATATTAAAATTATTTTATTGGTACTTTTTTCCTCTCTCATTAGGGGAAAATTATATCCTTTTAATTCATAAATTTATTTTGGGGTTTTAAATTTTTTTAATTTGTTAATAGACTTTGAGTATAACACATAACTTTTAATTGAAGGAAAAATTCTTGGTGGATCCGATGAGTCTTTCCATCGTTGTCCAACGAGTTTGGTACATTAATAAATATGAACCTTAGTGAGGATGCCCTTTCGCTCGAATTTTGAGGTGTAGAACTATACATCATAGATTTTGAGGTGAGTTGTAATTTTTTTTACTAGGTTATTATTAAAAAATAATTTTTTATTTTAAAAAATTATTCTTTAATATAAAAAATTAATTTTAATTGTAAGGCCCATGACAGCTCATACATAGATCCGCCACTAATGACAGGGACTACCAATTTTATAGAGAAAATTATTTGGATTAATGTAATTACTAATTAATTAAGCATCCAATAATTAAGATTTTTTTTGTGATTTTGCTTTCACGTTTTATGTTTTTGTTTTTGTTTTTATTTATATATTTTATTAAATATATATATAATTATTTTTATTGTGAAAAATACCTATTTCACACAAAAACATGATTGATTGATCAGTTGTGGAGATGAGTTGATAAAGATTATAATATTAAAAGATTATTTTGATGTTTTCTTAATAAGAAAATAAGAATCAGGTTATTTTTGAAAATAAAATCAACGCACCAAAACATTATTTTTTTAAATAATTAATACACCAATTTAGAAATGTCACACTAGATGTCATTTTTAAGTGGAAATTAAGACTCTGTTCTCTTTATTATTTTTAAATTATTTTTAGTTTTTAATTTTTTAAAACAGTGAAAACATGTTTATTTTTACATTTCAAAAACTCATTTTTTTTACAAAAAAAAATTGTAAATAAAACTCAAAATAACAAAAAGTTATTTTGTATGTTTTCATCATAAACACACTCAAAATTTTTTAAAATGAAAAAAATATTACAGACAAAAAGAACGCGTTTTCAGCAATCTTAAAATAGACACTAAAAAAACAAAAATGAAAATGAATTAAAAACTTAAAACTAAAAACTAAAACATGAAAAGAATAACCCCTAACATTTTCATTTCTTTTTGTTTCAAAAAAATTGAACGGAATAAAATTTATTCAAGAAAAAATATTTAGCACTTTTTATGTGACAAAATAAGATTATTCAGGCGAAATTGGGACACTTTGATCATAAAAGAAAATATTAGAGAAATTTTCATTTTTTTTATTCTTTTCTTTTTATGTGCACTTTATATAGTTTATTTTTATGATTTCGTGCTTAAGGATAAACATGACAAAAAGTAATAAATACACTTTACCTTCGTAGATATATTTATTAAATTTTATTTTAGATTTAAAATATTTTTGTTAGCCGATGATATTAATGAAAATAAAGTGAATTTATCATCAATCAATACAAGTGCTTTGATAGTTATAATAAGTTTTAATAAATATAGTTTATTCAAAAATAATTGTGTATTTGTTGACCCCATTTTTAATATTTGGATGAATTGTAAAAAATAAAAATAAAAAATATTGTTATTAATATTCAAATAACACTTTCCTTATTAAATTAGTGGGCCTTTTGTTTGATTATAAATAAGTAAATAGATGTGTTCACACAAAGATCTCTCACAACCGCAACAGGCAGCAGGGGCCCAATGAATTTTTACTTTGACTTCGAGTAGAGTCGTTCTACAGGGATTGACGAGCCTACCGAGCCCCTTATAGAAAAGAGGCAAAAAAATAATTTTGCCCCCCGCCCACTTTGTAAATTTACAAAGCGGTCCACTGCCCCCTCCCCTGCTCTGTCGTCTCCCCTGCCATGGTCGTCACCTCGCCTCGCTGTGGTCGCCACCTCGCCTCACCGACAGTCGATGCAACGATTGTCAGCGAAGCGAGACGGCGATGGCAGAGAGGCGACGACAACGAGGCGCGGTAGCGAGGCAAAGCGGCGGCCATGGTAGGGGAGATAACAAAGTAGGGGCGGGGCAATCCATGTGAGGGGAAAGGAGAGAGCAGAGCGTGGGGGCAAAATCATCTTTTTTCCCTCTTTCGGTAACTCGGTCGGTAAGCCTATCGAGCTTTCTAGAATTTTTCCTTCGAGTATGCATGAATAAATAACCATTTTCTTCATGATGTGACCACAACACCACTCCTCGTATTTCTCATTTCAAACTCTAAGGCTATGTTTTCTTTGTTATTTTTAAATTATTTTTAATTTTTAATTTTCTTAAATTATGAAAATGTATTCTCTTTGCTATTTTTAAAAAATCTATTTTTAAAAATAAAAAAAAATTATAAAAAAAAAATTCAAAATAACAAAAAGTTATTTTGAGTGTTTTCATCCAAAACAAACTTTAAACTCAAAACACATTTATTTATTTATATTTTATTATTATAATAAAAAAATATTACAAAATTCATTAACTTTAAAATGTATATATTTTTTAATAATATATTAACATTAAATATTTCTAATTTACTGAATAATCAATTTATTGAATAAAATATTATTAAAAAAATATTTTCAAAATTTTAAAGACTACGCGTTTTCTAATTTTCTATTTTGAGAAATAGTTCTTCAAAATGACATAGAAAATTCATTTTTAATTTTCTAAAAACAAACTACCAAAACAGAAAACTGAAAATTAATTCAAAACTCAAAACTGAAAATTGAAAAGTAAAGAGAATACAGTCTAAATTTTGACTTCATCAAGCTTAATTCACACGTGGATGTCACTAGGGCCAACTTGAGATTTTAGGAATCTTAAGTAAAATTATATGTGAGGCTTTCTATATTTAAAAAAAAAATTATATATAATACATATTAATAAAAAAATTACTATATAAAAACATTCAAAGTTATCATAATAATAATTTAAAATTCATAATATTTCACTTTAAATTTACTCTTTTAATATTTTTAAATAAAAAATCATCAAATATTTTCTAATAGATATAACAAATCAATTCAAATACGAAAATCAGTACAATATCAAATTCAAATGTAATTGAGGAATAATAGAACTTGGTTAGATTTGATATTTGAATTGAAATTTATAAAACAAATTAACAGAAGAACACAACTATGAAAAATAGAAAAAATTAATTACACTTTCCAGAATTTTTCATCGCCTACAAAACAACTCTAGACCCACCATTACCAAAATTTTTTAGAACTAGTGTATAGATATCTTCTCGTTAAAAATAATTTTTGATGTCCCTCATTTTCTCTCTTTTTAACTGTAAAATTTAGAACTAGAAGAAAGAAAAGCCAAACAGAATTTTTAAGCTCGAATAGTAGACTGGAGAGCAATACATACCTAAACAGAACAATGGTCTTCTGCTAACGACGACTAACGAACAACGATGATCGGTTGGCTAGAGACGACAAAGAGGGGAGTATGTGAGAGGGAGATAAAGGCAATGGGGGTTTGGACTTTGGACTTTGGAGATTTGAGAATTTGGTCAAGGGAAAGAGGCAGAGCATCTCTGGCCACTATTTTTTGGTTTTTTCTTTCTTAAAACATTTTGTTGTTAAATAAAAAATAAAATAATTTATGAAAATAATATTAATAATTATTTGATTGATAAAAATAAAATAATTTAAGATTGTGATAACTGATAAAATAATTTAAATTATAACAAATATTAAATAATTTAAATATTAATTTATGGACCTCCCTAAAATTATCAAAAATAAAATAAAAGTTGTTGGATGAATGGGGGGCCCTAGATGGCTGCCTAGATAGCCTATGTCCAGGGTCGGCCCTGGATATAAGGGTGAAAATGAGGTGAGTCATTCGGTCTTGGTTCGGTGTTTGACTCAACAAAAGTTTGTTCGAGTTCGTTCATTAAGGTAAACGAGACAAGTTTAAGACTAACCTTGAAGGTCGATTTGTAAACAAGTTGAGTTTGAGTTCAGTAAAATTCGGCTCATTAGCTCGCGAGTTGGCTCGAATAAAGGCTCATGAGCTGGCTCGATTATAGGCTCACGAGCTAACTCGCTTATAGGCTCGCGAGCACCTTGTTAGTTGATATTGGTAAAAATTATTAATTTTTATATTTTTATATGTAAGATAACATCACTGAGATTCTTCGACCACATGAAACAAAACAAGGTATGTGATTCTTGAAAGCTTTTGATGTGTTGGTATTTTGTAGGTTGATATATGTGATTTGATATATAATCATGATTACTACTTAATATTACAATTTCAAATTTCATGTTGATATTTGGAACAACTAATTTGAAGTTGAATTGAAAATATCTTTGTTGTGCTGTAATTTTGATTATGTTTGTATTTTGAAAATAACTAGACGAGTAATTTGATTATCTTTTTGTATAGTAAATGATATTATGCTTTTGTAATTTGTGAAATTATTATTACTTAATTATCATGTCAATGTTATATTTGTTGATTATCAGGTTGGGTTCATTTAGGTATATTTGTTGATTATCAGATTGATATTTATTTTTATTGTACATCAGTTTATTAGGTTTTTTAAATAAAACTTTGATAAATTACAGCCTGAGCCCAAGACCAAGCTCAAGTTGGGGCTCGCTCAAGCCTAAACTCTAGCTTGAGCTTGGCTCGTCAGTCAAATTGACGAGCCAAGCTCGAGCGGAGCTCGTGCTCAGGCTATGCTAATCGAGCTCAAGCTTCCAAGCTCGACTAGAACTTGAGCTCGAGCTTGAACCTGTGATAAAATTTGTCAAGCTCAGCTCAGCTTGTGTCGATCCCTTTGCACCCCTACCTATATGTCACATAGGGGTTTTGCTTGGTGAATGCATTTGAGTTTATCTAAACATTCTTAGAACTCAATTATTTGGATTTTTTTTTCATTTTTGTTTTGATCGTTCAAACACTGTAATAAATTTATTAATTAAAAATGTTATCGTCAAACTGTTTAATGTCTACAAAAAAGAGAATGATCAAAAAGTGTAGAAAAATCCCCTCGTAAATACTTTGATACTTAACTCAAACACTGGATGTCAGGGTCCACTCCCGAATTACCAACTAGCATAGGAAATCCGTGAGAATGTCCATTCAAGATGGATACAGATACAAGACATCAATAAAAAATTTGCCAAAAATTATTTTCATCTTTGTATTTGCTCACTATCAAAAGAAGCCATAACAAATATTACATCATTCGTCTAGGGCTTACCACTCATACACTTTCAAAATAAAAGGCTCCAATACTACAAATACAAAAATAAGCCCTCTAAATTACACCCATAGATCTTTGAGGCCAGGACATCTTTGTACACATCTAACCAGATGTAACGGCCTATTTCCCGGAGCCCCTGTGCTCCAAGAGGATCCGTGAGAGGGTCATTACTAAAATGATACCGAACAATAACACAACTACAACTCACACACAACCCTTATTAAATTAGAATATTTCTTTATTATAACATCTCATAATCATCTTTACAAAACCATTCATCACTTGGGTCTACCTGGGTTTACATAGCATACGTTAATCTCAAAAATCATAAATATTAACCTTATCACAAGTACAATGACACCCATGATCTAGTTTCGGGAGAGCTCTACACTTGCTATCCTGACTCGACGATCTGGACCCAACTCTACCATACGCACATGCGATCTCGAAACGCTCTGAGCTAGAATGATGTAAAGCAAATGTGAGTTGCGAGACTCAGCAAGCTCTAGAAAGAAAGACAACTGGTTATGGATTGGACTCTTCCCAACATCCCATGCATTTCATGCCAATGCAACCACATCATGTCATGATCCATACGTGCCTTACTTCTAAATGCATAACATAAAATCAACTGCACATAAAGGGTTCTTGGGGCCCACATAAGCCACATATTGACACCCAAGTCCCGCCTACGAACTTGTTGCACCCTAACATAGGCTACCATTTCATCATTCAATAGGACCCACCTTTTCCTGACCATGGTCAGCTTTTCCTGACATTCAACGTTTGGCTTTTCCTGATACTTGTTACATGCTCTTCTTAATACCCATCATACTCTGATGTGTTCTTCCTATCATCCATTACATTGTCATATACTTATGCAATCTTGGTCTTCCCTCGGGCCACCCCCGAGCTAATCTCTAAGCCGAGCTAAAGCTCCATCGGGCCTTCTCCGAGCTAATTTCTAAGGTCTTTCCTCGAGCTTGCATCCTCACCATGCAATGCAACAAATAGGAAATGCAATGGATTCTGTAGCATAAACGTGATGGCAAGGCCCCCATAAACCAAGCATCAGGCCATGCTACGCCCACATAGGAATACACACATGCAACATGTTCTAAATGCACATGATCGCCTAGGATACCCAAATTAGCTCTTAAACCAACCGGGTCATGCAAATACTCATGCATCTCATCACACACAAAGCATGTTCCCACGTGAATGCAACCCAGTCCCTATGCAGCACACACACCATGGTATGCACAAGCCAAAGCGGGAATCTAGAATACTAGCTCTTCTGCCCGTCTAACGCTTATCGTAACAACCAATGACTGGCGCCCATACATCCAGCCATCAACTGCCACGACCCACAGTCGACAGTCAGTGGCTTTGTACCCCATACCCTTAGACACACTTACTAACACTATTAACTTTCTCTCTTCTAAACTTAACATTACTCAACATTTCCCCATAACTCTTCATGTACATAATCTCATGAACATCATAATACCATTCTGATTCTCATCTCTTATAAACATGGAAATGAACCACTTACTTTTCCAATCAAACTATTTAACATAACCCCATAAATCATACTAACTCTTCTAAGAACCTAACTCATCGGGTTCGGCATCATTCCCAAGGAAAACGGAGCGATACGAAGCTCCGTAATAGTCAAAGTGAAAGACACCAAGATATCTTTGCTTAACTTATTCCATCAACAATAACCTCATTAACAAAATATAAATCATAGGGTGGTTGCCACACGGAGTATTATTATTAATGCGTGGAATCGAGTCAAGGTGAGGGAGAGAATAACATGTGAGAAACTATGAAGACTTTCACGAGAAATAAAGAATACGAGTAGAGGGTTAGGATCTTACCTGAAATCGACTGATTCCTACCTCTTTTGTGCTCCCAATGCCAAGTAAAACGTTCTATATAAAATAACAAGTTAACGGTTCAATTAATTAATTTTAACCTCATAAACATAATCTAACCGTATAAATTCTATAACTTCAACATATAACATTTATGTTAATTTTACTCACTTACCGGAATATTTTTAGACACTAAATAATGCCAAAATTCCCTATTTTTCCCTATAATTTCTCCATTTTTCTTCCTCTGTGCGTGGCCTCCTTCTCTCTCCCGCTTCAGCTACTTGAATTGGCTTTAAAATGCCAAAAAAAAGGCCAAATTTGGCCTCAAAACGAAGCTAGACAGAGAAGCTTGGGGCGCAAGCGAGAAGGGTGACCTAGAGGCCGCCACATGGCGCGTCTGCAGCCGCTCATGGCTGCCACAGCCCTAGCCCGAAATGACGTCGTTTCGGGCTGGCTTTGCTGAATAAAATCAGCATTTTCCTCCAGCCTCGCGCACACGCCCCCGCAGATCGATCCTGTGTCTAGCCGCCGGTCGCCCTCGCGCCCGACCGCTCGCGCCGGCGCTTCCCTTTAGCATACATACGCCTTCCATTAAATTTAAGGTCAATTGCGGCCACTTCTGTTGTTCCTATTTCAGCACCCCTAATTTTCTTTAATTGCACATACGCCCGATCTTCCATTTCCTTCTTATTTCACTTACACCCTAAAACTTTCAAAAATTCACTAAATTTAATTTATATTATTATTTTCCTACATACTCTCCAATAAATAATTGTTTTTCTCCAAATAACATAAATACACATTTTCTTAAATCTCCAAATATTCTAAAATATCCTCAAATAAATATGAATTTTTTTTTTCTTAAATCTCAAAATACACAACAATGACCTCAAACACCAGTATTAATAATTATTATTTAATTTTCAAATTTCAGGATATTACACCAGAACTCGCCCCACTTACTTATCTTCCACTTACCTGGAATAACAAAAAAAAAAAAATAAGGGTGAGCCACAAGGCTCGGTAAGCATATAGCAAAAGGGAAGTATCAACAAGTCCATATATGAAGGTATGAACAACTCAAAGCCAAAAGGAAATCATTACCTGACATATAACACTGACTGGGTTCATGCCTACTACACTTAACAACAACCTCACAGAAATACCATTTCTTATTTTTGCTTATCAAACATATTTTTCAATTTGAGTGTTGAGCCAACTTGTTCATATTAATTAAGTTTTGATAATTAACAAAAATATTTTTATGATATAAATATATTTCTTTTTCATATAAAAAATAAATTTATTTTGAATTAAAAGTGGGTACAAAGAGTAAATTTATTTTGAATTAAAGGTGGATTGTCTTTAAACATGTTTCCTTCTTTTGATCATTTATGTCTCAAAAGTTTATGTTTGAATTTTTATTTATTAATAAATATTTTTATTACTTAAGCAAAAAGTATATTTATTTTGAATTAAAGGAGAATTACTTTTAGACATGTTTTCTCTTTCTCATACAAAAAGTAAATTTATTTTGAATTAAAGAGAATTAGTTTTAAACATGTTTTCTCTTACTCATGTAAAAAGTAAATTTATTTTGAATTAAAGAATATTGCTTTTAGACATGTTTTCTTGTTTTAATCATTTATGTCTCAAAAGTTAATATTTGAATTTTTAAATCTTGATTTCTTATACAAAAAGTAAATTTATTTTGAATTAAAGGTGAGACATATTTTCTTATTATTTGATAAAGTCTAAACATTTTTTGAATTTCAAATTTCATATTAATTATTTCTTTAGTGACTAAAATACTTATAAATATCCCCAAACTCATTTTTTGAGTATCCATTACACATATTGCACATCCAAAGCTCTCAAAAACTCTCAAGCTAATTTTCAAGCATTTCAAAGCTCTCAAAGATTCATTGTTCATTTACCAAAGAGCCACAAGGCAGAGGAGAAAAAGAGATTGCAAAGCCAAATCCAATCTTCTCCATTCAAACTAATGTCACCATTTATTTATTTATTTAAATATTATTACCTTATATAATTTGTGCTTAATTGCTTATTTATGTCCAAATGTGGACAAATTATTTGTAAATATTTAAATTATTATTAAGAATTGTATAGGTTTCCTAGATCCGTTAAAATTTAAGTGAATCTAGTTTCCAAGGTAAGTTAGGGAGAAAACCTTGATGTAGTGGTTGTCTAAAACTCATTGTAATCTAGGTGTGTATCTAGTTTCCAAGGTGAGCTAGTGTGGAAACCTTGATAATTTTGATTTAGTGGAATCCCAAGAGTGGTTAAACCTTGAGAGAGTAGATTAGGTGTGTGTGGAAACACCGAACTACTATATATTGTCTTGTGTCTCATTGTATTTATTTTTATTATATCTTGTGGCTTACATTTATTATTAATCTCAAATACAATTTATTATATTTATCAAATATATATTTTTCAATAAAATCATTAATCAAGAATATTTATTAAAATTGAGAAAAATTTTAATCACTCAATTCACTCCCCTTCTTGAGTGGCCATACCCTAAGGGACCAACAGTGAGCCATAAGGCTCAGCAAGTGTATCAAAACAACAAAAATTGGATATGACCAGACTTCCCTGAACATCATTCATATCATGCCACATATGGACACACACCAGCCCCAAAAGCATAGATGACACACAATCCATGCCATGTAATTCTATTTCACGTTACCCTTCCATAACATCAATGCATAGATACACACATAATACACACATATGGTCCTTGGGGCCCACATAAGAAAATGCATATAATGGCACCTAAGACCCTGTTTACAAACCTGTTGTAGCCAAGGGCAAGCTACCAAAATAAGAACGTGAGCCCAAGGCTCTCATCTCACATCCATCACCATCGTCATCATGCGCCACATCACTCACAATCTCATCAAGGTCACAAACTGTTGTGGGCCTCCACCCATAGTCTTACGCATCATAAGATCTAGCTGCTGCGGGCCTCCACCCATAGTCTTACTCATCACAAGATCTAGCTATTGTAGGCCTCCACCCACAGTCTTATGCATCACAACCACAAGCCAATTTCCACTACCATCACCACCGCATGCAAAGGAACCATGCAATGCACCATATAATGAATGCAATGGCTCTTGCAGCATTAACGTGATGATCAAGCCCTCATAAGCCAAGCATCAAACCATGCTACGCCCACGTAAGAATCCACACACACATGAATGCTCTAATGCATATGCTCGCCTAACCTACACAAGTCAGCACTCACAGGCCAACCGTGTCATGCCAATGCTCACACTCCCATCACATACAAAACATGACCCCTTAATGAATGCAACCCATGATCCAACATCACAAAGTCACAATGCCATGCAACACAACCACAAGCAATGCTATGATAAATGGCATTCACACATCCTCACTTTGATTTCCCATTAGAGCTCCTGTCTCTTCCACACATTTCACATTGAATAGATTTCACCACATCAATTAAGGGCAATTATCCATATAACGATAGCCATGCAACAAACATGAATTACCATGGACATGCCAACCAAGAACATTTCTTATTAACTTCCCAAATGATTATCACGTTTCCTCATGCAACTCATTTATGCTATTATCACATGAATCTCATGTATATACGTATAGGAGTCTTCAACCACATACTATCATTTTAGAGGATTGAGGGATATGAAATGAAGCATTTAAAACAATTTACTTTAACAATCTTACTTGATATCGATTAAGACAAGCCTTAACCAACTCAAATCATATCGAAAATATATAATATTATATATCAAATCGAATTCCTCGAATTCTAGTTTATGACGCTTCAAATGGATCACAATTCCGAGTCGACTTGAGGGCAAATCCGAGTCGACTCACCCAAAATCGAGTCGACTAGGCCCGAGTCGACTTGGCCAAGAACGAAGGAAAAAGGCCAAAAATCCATCGAAAATACTCAAAATGGACACCAAACCACCAAAAACTCTCATTCTAGCTTCCTAACCCACAATGCCATTCCATGAAAGAATAATGGGGTGAACAAACCCCAACGAAACCATTTTCAAGACACCCAATGACAATAAAATGAAATCCCACAAATCTTTTTTATGAATATAAACAAAGCTTACTTATTTCAAGAAAATAAATCAAAGAGTTTGGAAGACCACTCCAAATTTTTGGTAACAAGAAGATTTAACTTTTCACATCAAAGAGGAAAACAAGAAATAAACTTGCCAAAAGAAGAGAACTTGCACAAACCATTAAAAAGAGAGGGAGTGCAAGAGAACTTGTCTTTGAAAAACAACCAAAAGGAGAAGAAGAAGCTTGCTTGCTTGCCCAAAAATCTGAAAATCTCTCTTGAAGCTCCAAGCCAAGGGAAAAGAGAAGAAAATGGAAGAAGAAGAATGAGAAGATGAAAAATGAAGAAGAGACAAGGAAAAGGCAAGGGGATGGCTTAGCCGTCCACCCCACCTCCCCCCCCCCCCAATCAACCATCTCAATCAATCTCTCTTTCTTCCCATTTTACCCTAACTTACAACACACACAACCCACAAATATCTAAACCTATTTTTGACTTTTTCTATTTTCAATTCCTTTTTCATTTATTTCATTTCACTCATATAAACACATGGGCCCAAGCCCATTTCATTAGCCGAACTCAAAGTGCCTCAACATATCCTTAAGCCCAATGGGCTTCACAACATTACAACAATTAAAATATACAAAATCTCCTCTTGGGCTCAACCCAAGTTTTCAAAGACCAATCCATTAATCTAAACACAACACATATGAGCAAAGCCAATTTATGTCATTCTATTTTAATTTAAAACACAATTTTTACCAATGGGCTCAAGTCCAACCCATCAACTAAATACACAACACACTACTACATGGCTTAGACTCAAATGAGCAACCCAAAACATTCATTTACCACATAAAATATTTCTCAAAGTTAATTTAATAGGGATAAAATTTTCAATGCTAATAAATAAATATTAATAACTCTTAAACCTACTAACGGGTCGTTACACTGAAATTTTGGATGTTGTATTAAAAGTATCATAAATAGACATACTTTTTCTTAAATGATGGCATGTTTATTTATAGAGGAATATGGAACTTTTCCGAGATCTATTAAAATTAGGATTTTACAAATAGAATTATGATTTTTATCTAGACATTCCGGGATCCTAATAGAATTATGATTTTTATAAATAATATATATTCTTGGCATAGAATTCTTAGAGGAATTTTCAAATATTGGAGTTATCCCTCTCCCATCCTTTTCTTAGCTCAAAAAGTTATTTTGGGTTTTTAAATTATTTTAATTTCCTAATAAATTTTTACCTATTACACATCACTTATAATAAAAGGAAAAATTCTTCGACATAGGATTGGGTGAGTCTTTCCGTTGTTGTCCAATGAATTTGGTACAATAAATTACCCTTAGTGAGGATTCGGTACAATGAATTTGGTACAATAATAATATCTATGCTTAATTATTAGTTACTAATTAATTAAGCATCCAATAATTAAGGGTTTTTTTGTATTTTGCTTTGGCATTTTATGTTTTTGTTTTTATTTTATATATTTTATTAAATATATATAATTATTGTGTTATAAATGATAACTCAAACATTTTAAAATTTCTTCTAAAAGATCAACAGATATTCATAAAGAATTCTAATTTAAATAAAAATTTTAATCTCAACAAGATTAAAAAATGTTAAGATGGACGCTATATATAAGAATTCTAATCTTGAACTAATTATAATTATTACATATCAATATATAAATAAACATACTCATTCTTAAAAAAATATGTCTCTAATATTGATTTCAATTAAGTATTTATCATTTTCAGTGTCTAATTTAATTAAATATCAAAGTTTTGCGCGAAAATTTCTCCGCGCCTTTTGACTATTATCTTCCTTACAAACTTAAGCAACTTGACGACGACGTTTCAATTAAATAAATTTATTATCATATCTCAATAATAACAAAAATTATTTAAGCAATAACTTTATTAGCCTCTTCTCCACTTAAACTGAATTGAAAATGACAAAAAAACTATATCAAAAACACAAATGACGAGTGAGGACGCACTCAATTGAGCTAAAAAACAAAACCCTCCACGTAACCATTCAAACACTCAAAACTACCTGATTTACCATTCTAGACGGCGATTGAGCCTTTTTAATAAAGAAAAATTTGCTTGCTTGATGGGATAAACAAAACCCTCGGTTTGGTGTACTTTTCTGATAAAAGATGCGCGCGTACACACACACACACGAAGGGGAATTGCCAAAAACTTGGCTAATTACTTCATCCAAACAAGGTCAGTTGATTTATTGATATCACCTCATCTAATTAAACAAGTGGGTTAATTTTATTTATAGCTTCACGAGTTTCATTTCAGTTACATTTACCAGATACTAATGGAGATGAAGAAACAGGGCAAGTTCATGTCTTGAGTTCTGTTCTTTTCTTCAACTAAGATTATACACCCGAGACTAAATACAGACCGGAGAGCAAACCATATTTAGACTCCAACTCGATATTTTGGACTCACCAACGTTATCATCTTCGGCTCGGAGGTCAGGCTGATCAGCCCAACGAGGAGAAAAAGAGGAAAACGAAGGCAAAAGGGTTTTGAAATTGAACTGGGCGATCAGCCGGGGCGGCGCTGGCTTGCCGGAGAGTTGGGAAAAGCAGGCTTTTGGTGGTCGGCAGCAATTTTGTTAGTGGCCGGAGCTCCGCCGCCGAACACCGCCTCTTTCAGTTTGGCAAATATTTGATCTTTGATTTGGCCTGATCTCTTTGGGGGGAGGCTGGGTTTGTCCTTCTTGCCGGAATTCTGCTCCATTTCGGAATGAAAATGGCAGAGATTTGGAAAGCTGTCGAGGAAGAGAAGAAATGGACAGAGGCGAAGGCTCTATTTATCATGGTGACAATGAAAATGACATGATTTCTAGCGAAACCAACAATACTATCGAAATATTAGAGAAATTTTTATTTATTTTTTTGTCCTTTTCTTTTTTATGTGCACTTTATATAGTTTATGATTGCGTTCTTAAAGATATACATGATAAAGATAAATAAATACACTTTATTTTCGTAAAACATATTTTTATTAAATTTTGTTTTAAATTTAAAATAATTTTGTTAGTTGGTGATATTAGTGAAATCAAGCGAATTTACCATCAACTAATAAAAGTATTTTAATAGTTGAAATAAATTATAATAAATATTATTTATTCAAAGATAATTGTGCATTTGACAATCCATATTATACTTTGGCATTGCATAAGACATATTTTACATATAACACATGTATATATAAGACACGAACACGACACAGACATAGCAAAAATTCAAAAATTAGGACATGAAAATACAGCAATATATATATATATACGTTATATATTTATCTATATATTAGAATTATCCTATATCGTATCTTATTATCTTATCTTATTAATATATTAAAATAGAATAGTCTTTCAAATTATTTTGCCAAGTGACAATTAATGGTGACCTATTTTCCCTTCAAAATTTTACATTAAAGGAAAGATAATGACAATATTACACTTGATACTTTAGTTTGATAAAATATTTTTAATATATTTGATGATTTGTTATTCTAATGTACTTTTTCATTCTAAAAGTTGTACCTAATCTAAGAAGAAATTCCAATACTAAATGAAACATTTAATATAATACATCGTTAAATATTTCTTCACAATGTATGATGCATCATAAATTGGAATAAAACCTTTCAAAGTTCTATAATTTTAATGTCAAGTTCCCATATAGTTAATTAATAGTATGAAGTGTAGTGATAAAATATATTTCAATATTTAATATATTTAATGATTTATTGTTCTAATATAATAGTTTATGTGTATAAATAAGAAATTCATGTAAAAAAATTTCATTTTCCATAACACCTTACCGTTGTAATTTTTGAGATTAATATATTTTTAAAATAAAATTTCAAAATATGAAGGAAAGAGTCGATTTTGTCAATCAAATTAACACTAGTAAGACGCAATAGAAATTAACGGTGAGGTTTTGAGAGATTCCATGCTTTGAAGATAAGTTGGAAATCTCTAGCATTAAGATGGTTTTCATGGATGAATATATTTTTTCTTATAAATTTAATGTTAATTGTTAATATAATATCTTTTATTTTTGTATAAATTATTTAAAATTTTGCCACCAAATCCATAGGGTGGAAGGATTCATGCAACAATTAAGTATCCGTTGGTTTAGTCTTTTAAACATTGATTTGTGAAGGACAACTATATTTTATGCACAATTTTATAGTTGGATACAATAATGTGAAATACAAGACTACAAGCCACAAATAC
Source organism: Diospyros lotus (assembly GCF_014633365.1). NCBI lineage: Eukaryota > Viridiplantae > Streptophyta > Magnoliopsida > Ericales > Ebenaceae > Diospyros > Diospyros lotus. The sequence continues at coordinate 31,087,442 of NC_068346.1, forward strand.
AAGCTAAACTTTATGCAAAATACTAATGTTGCAGATATATGGATGAAAGTTTTTCAACACAAAATTTTATCTTGAAATCGTTTGCTGATATTTTGAGTGTAAATAAACTTGACAAAAATAAATTGTTGGTAAGCGTAAAGTTGATTGTGCAATGATTTATGCCCTTATAATTGACACCTTGTTTTTTCAATTTTGTTGAAAATATAATTGGAGAGATCATCCTCATGACAAACTTTATCTGAAAAAAACTAATTTTTAGTGATGAACAATTTTATGTTGCAATTTCTAGAATTACAAATCGAAAAGGATTAAAGATATTAATTTGTGATAAAGATGGAGAACCAATCAATTTAACAACAAATATGGTCTTTAAAGAAGTTTTCCAAAATTTAGATTAAGTACGTTGTTTTTAAAAGTTTAAGTAACAACCTCTAATAAATTATTATTTATATCATGCTTTAATATATAATTATCGAAATCATCTATTGCGATTACACCTCTCATGCATCACATAGGTTTAACACTAATCATATCCTATTCTATATACCATATCCTATAGTAATATATTAAAATAAGATAGACAGCTAAAGTATTTTACCAAATCGCAATCTAATGAATTTTTTTCTTTCAAAACTTACATCAAATCAAAGATAGTAATTAATTAATTATTAATTTTATTTTAATAATTATATTATAGTCTTAAAAATGTGATATCTCTTTAAAAAAATATTTAAAATAGTTAAATACTTGAATTTTTTAATATAATTAATATTTAAAATATCATATTTTTAAAATTATAAAAAAACAAAATTCATACTTTCAAAGTTTGTTATCATTTAAAAAGCTATGCATCGAAAAACTTTTACTTGCAACAGACAAGAGAGAGGCCTAGTCAACTTTTACTTGGACTTCGTGTAACGCGTAAATAGAAACACCCAACTTCTTCACGATGTGACCACAACACCAAACTCTATATTTCGGCTTGATCATATTTGGGTTTTGCTTGGTCAATGTATTTGAGTTGATCTAAACATTTTTAGAACTCAATTATTTGAATTTTATATAATTTTTTATTATTATCATTCGAACATAATAATAAATTTATTAACTAAAAATATTATCGTCAAATTACTTGACACTTATAAAAAAGAGAACGATTAAAGAATGTAAAGAAATCCTTTGTATACACTTTAGTACTTAATTTAGATACTAAAATTTTGAATATTGTATTGAAATTAGTATTAGAGACATATCTTCTCTGAAATTAAGGCATGTTTATTTATAAAAGAACATAAAAAATTTTGAGATCTACTAGAATTAAAATTCTTACGAATAATATTTATCCTAATATTTCATAATCCTAGTAGAATTATAATTTTTACGAATGATGTATATTATTTGAGTAAAATTCTCATAAAAATTTTTAGATCTCGAAGTTATCATGTTTGCTTTTTGTGTAGACTCTCTCCTATAAGAGAAAATTATAGCTTTTTAGTTCAAAAAATTATGATGGTTTTTTATTTTTTTAATTTTTAATAAATTTTTATTTATAACACATCATTTATAATAAAAAAAAATTCTTTTAGATAGGATTCGTTGACTCTTGCCATTGTTGTCCAATGAATTAGGTACAATGAATGACCCTCCTGAGGATGCCCTTTTGCTCGGATTATAATATTAAAACATTATTTTTCCATTGTTGTCTAATGAATGACCCTTGACGGTGCCTTTTGCAAGGATTATAATATTAAAATATTATTTTTTAAATAAAAAATAAAAATCGTGTTATTTTTCAAAATAAAATCAATACACCAAAAAATTATTTATTTAAATAATTAATATACCAATTGAAGAAAATCACAGAAAGGGGTGTTTGTTAACTAAAATAAAAGAGAGAAAATATCATATATAAGAAGTATTTCGGATATTTGTCATTTCTAATGTATTTGTTAAATTTATCTGAATCAGGAATGCTATGTTGCCCACTGGCGGGCAACATAACATTTTCCTTATCTGATTATCTTTAAAAAAGTACACACTTGACCTCTTATCTCCCTCTTTCAAGATAAATTTATCTGACATCCATCTCAGATAAATTTATCGAACATTTTGCAAATAAGCGTCAATTACCTATATGCCTCTTGCAGGATAGTTAATGTCATTTAATACATTTTAAAATTATCATATATTTTGACAAATTTTAAAATTTAAATGACATTATTCCTTTCACCTATTTTTAAAATTTAAATTTCTCTCTCTATTTATATATATATATTTTATTAACTGATACAATTCATTTCACCAATTTTTAAATTATTTTATTTAATTTATATTTTATTATCTATTATGAAAATATGTTTTGTCCATTTTTAATTATCTAGGTGGAATTATTGTAATTCCAACAATAATTATTTCTGCTTTTCAACTCTTTTTAAATCTACTTTTGAACATGGATTTAGAAAATAAAATATTATTTTTAATCATAAAATACTATTTTAATCATAAATTTGTTATCAAGTTAACAAACAATTTTGAATAAATTTAGTAATAGGAATATTTTGGTAAAAAAAACTCTTATGTTGGTGTTTATCATATGTATTAACAAACACATAGAAAAAAAAAATACAATTATTAGTGAATTTCAAAAAAAAATTAACAAACAGTTTGATATAAATTTTTGAATGTTTTCATATCTTATCTTGACCATTCCATATTTTGGTCCAGAAAGCATTCTAATCTTATCTTGCTCATTTTAACAAACGCCTTCTAAGTGAAAAAGTAAGTGTAACGACCTGTTAGTGGGTCTAGATGTTATTGGTAATTTATTTCGGGTATCTGAGTTTTTGCCTTAATTAAGTGTGGGAAATAAATTATGTGTTGATAAAAGGCAATTAATGAAAATAATAATTTTCTTGGATGATAAAACTAAGTGAAACTAAAATTTATAAGCCCACATAAATAGAGTTTAAATGTGTGGGAGAGTCCAAAGTTATGGGCTAAATGGGTTTTGTTGTACCAAGGAATTTCCAAGCGTCCACCTAAAGGTATTTTGGTCATTAGGCGCCTAGGGGTGTCTTAGTCATTAGGCCTAGGCGAGCGAATCCCAAAAGTGGTCCCCAAGCTCGAGTTTCAATCCCTAGGAAAAATAGTGGTCAAACGACGAAGAAATTATTTAAATCGGAGAGTAAATGAATAATATAGAATTTAAGGGGGCAAAATTGTAATTAAGCAAGGTTAAGGGACCCTATATAAAGAGGGTCAAGAGGCTAGTCAAGGGAGGGGGAGGACTGTTCATCGATTTCCTCCCTCCCGCGGTTTCTCTCTCCCACTCTCTATTGATCTTTGTCCGAGAGAGATTTCCCTCTCTTAGAGAGGATCTCTCTCTCTGAGAGGTTTTTCTCTCTCTCGTGGCAGCCTTCCGAAAAGCCCCATCCCTGTAGCAAGCACCTCGATCAAGGCCTCTCTGCAGCCTCTTGGCAAGCCCAAGCTCTCGGAAAGCCTTATTTTCTCTCGGAGAGCGCCGCATCATCTTCCCTCCGTAGCCACCTCACAACAGTTGTAACATCCTGCATCGAGTGATAGGAAAGACCTGAATAACTTACCCTGATGGGCCTACGCGAACTTCCTAGGGGGTCACCCATCATTGAGCTGTCCTTAGCTCAAGCATGCTTAACCCCGGAGTTCCTTGTCTACATTCAGCCCAAAAGGTATCCAGCTGGTGTTGTTTCCTTTCTTACACTATCCTCGATATATACTAACCTCTCTGGGCTCTCGGGGTATTACATTCTCCTCCCCTTAAGCACATGAAGTCCTCGTCATGCGACCTTACAACCAGTCCCAAATCTTCCCCCGATGCATGGCCGATGTGGGATTCGCCTAAGGTGCCTACACGAACCCCCTATTAGGGACTCAGCGTTCTCGTTGAGATTTACCCCCACCACCGCGTTCAGAGGCTCGGGGGTCGGCTCTGATACCACTTGTAACATCTCGCATCGAGCAATAGGAAGGACCGAAACAACTTACCCTGATGGGCTTATGCGAACTTCCCAAGGGGTCACCCATCCTTGAGCTGTCCCCAACTCAAGAATGCTTAACCTCGGAGTTCCTTGCCTACATTCACCCCAAAAGTTATCCAGCAGGTGTTGTTTCTTTTCTTACACTATCCTTGATATAATACTAACCTCTCTGGGCTTTTAGGGTATTACAACAGTCTCTCTTTCTTGGAAAGCCTTCGGCTAGCATCTCTTAGGGAGAGTCCTTCATAAGAAAGCTCTCTCTTTCCGTCTCTCTCTATCTCCCTTTCTTTGTGTATAAATATATATATATATATATATGTATGGAGGTCACGTATGGTGTTGGCCAAGGGCATGGTTTAATGGTTTAGGTCATATATTATGTATATATGTATGCGTCTATATGTATAATGGAAAGGCTTTCGAAGGGGGTGGTAGCCAAGTAAATGGGCCTACGTGTTGTGATATGGTGCCATGGCACCCCACGCCCACATGATGTACCCTTATATAGATATTATGTTATGTTCATGATATAATATATAAAATGCTTATATGATATACACAATGGGTCATGTATAAAGTTAAACAGATAATGTCTAAAGGCATCATCACCCAACCCGGAGTTGTGCTCGGGCAGGTCTTTTAAGGGCCAAAACCCTGCTTCGGCAGCATGTCGTAAGGCCCACCTTTCCCGAAGGACCCCCTAAGTAGTCCGGTCCTCCGGGAGGATTCTTCTTAAGCCCATTCGATTGCTACTTACATGCATGTCTATCCTCGGCACCCTGTAACAGTACCGAGATCAACCTTCTCTTACCGAGAAAGGTATAACTATTCCTTATTCATCAATAGCATACTTTACTAGTCTAATACACTGCCTTCTTACGGGTACTGACTTAAGCATCGAAAGGCATACGCAAGCGAGGAATCCCCGTGTGCCTTCTAACTTGTTCTTGCGAGTGCAGATATGCCTCAAACACTCAGGAGATTAGTCTCGAGCGATACCAAATGTGCCCTCAAAGGTCCGTCTATGACCCCGATCAGTACATCGAGGACCGAAGCTACCCGACGCCTATCTCTGCCAGTAGACTCCTGCTAGCTGTCCACCTCTCTCTGCCTCGACTCCAGCTTTCCTACTTTACAAATTTCTATTATCGTAGTTTTCGGGCTACAATAGGTTTGGGCCCAATATGAGGGGACTTTTGATTTAGGCTTAAGCCCATGTGTATAATAATGTTAGATTGAATTAAATAGATGGAAAAGAAATGATAAGTGGTGAGAAATGTCCATAAGGGGCATGGATATTTTAGGTGATGTGTGTGTGTAGTGAAGGGCAAAATGGGGAGAGGAAAATGAGGAGGTGGTTGGAGTTGGACAGCAGCCCACTCCCACCCCATTCTCTCTTGCTTCCTCTACAATTCTCTTTCTTTTCTCTCTCCATTCTCTCTTTCTCTTCCTTTCATTCATCTCTTCTTCTTCCTCTTCATTTTCTTTCTTTTATTCGCTCCATTTATTGCTCTTAGTTGGAGTTTCAATTGGAGATTTACAGATTTTGGAGTGTTTTTCATCTTCTTGGAGTTGCACCATTTAAGGCAAGTTCTTCTTGCACCCTCCTTTGTTTAGTTGTGAAAGCTTTCCTTGACTCTCTCTCTCTCTCCATTTCATGCAAGATTTTATCTTCTCTATTTTGTTGAAATCTCTTTTGGTAAAATTGTTTCTCTCCATTGGTTATAAGTATTGTATATTTTATCTTGTAAATTGGATGGTCTTGTTAATGTTTCGTTGGGGATTTTTTACCCTATTTTTACCTCAATGAATGACTTTGGTGGGTTAGGAAGCCAGTGGTGGTTGTTTTGGGGTCATTTCGGCTCTCTGTGTGCATCAAGTCAACTAATCTCAGGGTTTAGTCAACTCAACAAAAGCATGTTTTCTCAGATTTTAGTACTAGCCCTCAGGCCAGTTGACTAATCAATTTGCTCAGTCAACTAAGCATTATTTGACTAAGTATTTCCTTAGTTAACTAAGAAAAAGTCGACTATTCCTTCCATTAGTTGACTATTCTCTTCCATTAGTCGACTATTCTCTTTCTTTCAACACTGCGTATGTTGCACTATTTTGACCATAACTTTTGATGTAGAAGTCAAAATTGGAGATCCATTTGAAGTGTCATAAACTATACTTTTAGGGATTCAATTTATTATATAATATCATATACTTTGGTTATTATTTGAGTTGGTCAAGGCTTTCCTCAATCCAAATTAAGTATGATTGTTGATCTAAGTTGCTATTAATTACTTTTTCTAGCATCACTCAATCCTCTAAAATACTAGGATGTGATTGAAGATATACATATGTGCATACATGGTCTCATGAATAAATATGTTATTGAAATGTTTAAATGTGCATGATGTTCATGATGTGTACATTTCTATAATAGAGCATGTATGTTATATTTATGTGAGATCTCATGGGCATTGCATGGCATTATTATTTGCGTCCCTATTATTATTATTATTTTGGCATGGCAGCTATGTTCCACAGATGGGAAAAGAAAAGGATATCCTATGGCCTGACGTGAGTGAAATGGCCATATAGCCCAGTAGGCGATGCTCAAGCCCATGAGTGGAAAATTAATTTATATATATATATGCATACATGCAGTGAATGGAGTTTCTTTGAAATCCGTGGCGATCCATGCATAGGGAAGGCTGTGTGAGCCAACACGATGTATGGAGGTCTATGTGATTATGGGAAAAGAAATGCTGCATAAATCCATAATGATGATGGTATGGAAAGGTAATAATAATGGGAATTGAATGATGGGTTTAAATTATATTGGCGAGTTGGGTGTACTCTATTTCTATTATCCATCCATTCATTCTTGTTTCCATTATTATATATATACTTGTTAAGCCTTATGGCTTACCTTGTTTAATCTTTGTCATTCTAAGAAAGGGCAAGGAGATCGTTGGGGGTGAGTCTAGTGGGGCTCGAGCCCAAGTTTAGAAGTGTACAGAGACGTTCCCAATAAAAAAGTCTGTGTTGATAGTTTTGCCGAGGGCGCATTGTGATGAGATGTTTATTTTGTTAATTTCATTAATGCCCTTGTATTCATTTTTGTATAGGCCATAGTGCCAGGATGATGTAAACTTATATTAACGCTTCCATTGATGATATCTAACTTTAGAAGTTGTGATGTTGAGTTATATTGTTCTATATCATTTTTGCAACGGCCTCCTTTCGAATGTCTTATGCTAGCGGGATTATCCGGGAGAGGGCCGCTACAGTTTTGGTATCAAAGCAAAGGTTGGGATGAAAGGAGTCTTTGTACACATAGGAATGTTGGGTAGAGTTAGGATTATGTTTTGTGGTCCAAATAAGACTGAGTTAATATAGTGTATTGAAAGTAGTTTGATCGTGCAAGTAATGAGTGGATGTCGAGGTAGACCACCCACTCGGGCCAGAGGTAACAGGGCTATTTCTACTCCTGCTCCGTCGCCAGCACCTGCTACCCTTGAGGAGTCTTCTACCAAGCTATGCTAGGAGATGAGTGAATTAAAAGGTGCAGTGGCAGGCATGATGAGACACTTTGTGGAGTTTATGGAAAATCAAATGGGACAAGGTCCAACGCCCCAAGAAGCAGGGGTGGAACAAACCCCAAATGAGGGAAATGTGGGGCAAGCTTCAAATCCTGTAACCTAAGAAGTGGAGACTCAAGGAACTGATGGGACTGTAGAGAGTCAACTTTTGAGGAATTTTATGGCTCTCAAGCCCTCAGAATTCCAAAGAGGTACAGATTCATTAGCAACAAAAAGTTGGATAAGGGAAATCGAAAGGTCCCTTCGAACTATGGGATGTAGCGGTGCGCAAAAAGTTCAGTTGGCCACGTATTTTCTAAGAGATGATGCAGAGCAATGGTGGGATACCACTAGACAGAGGTTTGGGGATAGGGAATTGACTTGGGCAGAATTCCAAGAGTTGTTCAATGTAAACTTTTTCCCTATATGGGTCTGCGAGTAAAAGACTTATGAATTTATTGAATTGACGTAAGGAGACAAGTCAGTAGCACAGTACAAAGCAGAATTCCTCTCCTTGGCAAGATTCACTCCAGGCATAGTGTCAACAAAGGAAAAGAAAGTAGTAAAATTTCATAGAGGTCTGAACGTGGAGATTAGGTATGCCATGGCAGGTGCCAGATTTATTGACTATGCCACCGTGGTTCAGAGAGCCTATACACTGGAAAGGGAAATAAGAGAGTTATGAATTGTGCAAGACGCTTCTAAGGGAGTAAGTTCAGGGGCACAAAAATGACAAGAAGAGGAAATGAGGGGCGAATTCAATAAAGAATGCAGTGGAGGCCCCATGGTGCAAGACCTGTGGGAAAAGGCATCGAGATCTATGTCATATTGCTAGGGAGCTTGCTATCTTTGTGAACAGACTAGGCATTTGCAAAAAGATTGCCCTCAGAACTCTGGTATGGTAGTTCATAAAGAAGTAGTGTGCTATTGATGTGGCAGGAAGGGTCATAGGGCTAATGTTTGTAACCAGCCTCGGCAGTAGGGAGGTCATAGATTTGGGGATCAGGGCCAAAGGTCAGGGCAGAGACCAGCAGCACCCCGGGTTCAAGGGACAATTCCACCTTTGGCTCTACCACAGGCATAACATTTTTCGGGAGCTGACAGATCCCATGTTCAGGGGCGAGTTTTGGCCTTGACCTCAGTGGAGGCTAAGAAAGGAAATTATACGATCCAAGGTATTCTTTCCCTTTATGATGGTGATGTACGTGTTTTGTTTGACACGGGATCCACACACTCTTTCGTTGCTCCATGGGTTGTGTGTCATATCCTCGTTCCTAAAACCTTGTTGCCATATTATTTAATTGTGACCACTCCAGGGGATGCAAAATTGATGGGTAGCAAGGTGTATAGAGACTGCAAGATTAGGGTGCATGATAAAGTACTATCAGGGAATTTAATAGTGTTGAATGTCAAAAATTTTGACCTTATATTGGGCATGGATCAGTTATTCAAGCATTTTTCTAAGGTTGATTGTTAGAAAATAATTCACTTTGAATTGCCCTACTAGCTAGTTATAGTGTATCAAGGCATTAAGCCAATGAGCTCTACCCCTATGACCTTGGCAGGGGCTATCCTTAGAGTTCAGTCAGGTGGTAGGCTCCATTGCTGAGGTTATTAATGACTCTGTAAGGACCTTCCCAGTTAGCATTGAGCTTCCCTTGTCCAGGTTGTTTCCTTAAGCCTTCAATTTTCCTCAGGATCAGGTCTTCTTCTTGAAATCTTCTCGGCGTGACCCTTTTGTTATATTTTTGAGCTGACCTTTTCTTAGTAGCTTGTTCACAGATATGGGCTTGGTCTCAGATCTCCTGGATGAGATTAAGGTCGGCCCTTTGTTCCTCGTCATAGGTATCTTCCTAGAAATGCTGTCACATGGGGTTAGTCTCCCCAACTTCCACCGAATTATGGCTTCAAATCCATAGGTGAGTCGAAAAGGTGTTTCCATGGTTGAAGTTTGAGTCATGGTGTGGTATGACCATAATACCATGGGGAGTTCTTCTGGCTATGCACCCTTGGCGTAGTCGAGTCATTTCTTTAACCCAGCTAAGATGATTTTGTTACCAGCCTCAGCTTGGTCGTTGGTCGAGAAAAGACCAAGGATTTTTTTGCAGTGATAGTGGCCAGGGGCTCGGCTTCGATCCATTTGGTGAAGTAATCAACTGCCACTACAATGAACTTCAGCTGCCCCGAGGTGATCGAGAAAGGACCAAGGATGTCTATGCCCCATTTGTAAAATGGGCAAGGGATGCTAAGGTTATGGAGCTCTTCTAGTGAGGAATGATGTGCTTTTGCAAACCTTTGGCATTTGTCACAACACTTGACATAAGCTAGACAATTGTTTCTCATTGTCGGCAGTATCTGGCTCTCAACACCTTCACCACTAGGGATCGTCCTCCGAGATGGCTTCCGCATACTCCTTCGTGCACCTCGGCCATGATGTATGTGGTTTGGCCGAGGTTAACACATTCGAGAAGTGGTGTGGAAAAGCCTCTTCTGTATAGTTAATCTCCAAGCAAGGTAAAGAAGCAAGCTGACTTCTCAAGTTTCCTAGCTTCCTCGATATCGGTGGGAAGCGTCCCCTTTTGTAAGAATCAGGTGATGGCTGACCCCCAAAATTCCAGAGTCATCTCCACGACTTGAACGCCGGCTAAGTTGACAGTGGGTGAGTCCAAGGCTTTTTGTATAACAAACTGGTTGTTTCTAGGCTTCTTGGTGCTGGTCAATTTTGAGAGCAGGTCTGCCCATGAGTTTTGTTCCCTATGGATATACTCAATTTCAAAGTATTCAAAAGACTCGGCTAAGGTTCTGACCTTGTTGAGGTATCGGTCGAGTTTTTGGTCTTTTGCTTGAAATTTGCCTTTGACTTGATTAGTCACCAATTGGGAATCACTCCTTGCGACCACCTGGGTTGCTCCCATTTCTCTTGCCAAATTTAGTCCGACTATGAGGGCCTTATATTCTTCTTGGTTGTTGCTTGCCTTAAAGTTAAAACAGAGGGACTGTTCGAGTATTAGCCAATCAGGTCCCTCCAAGATTATTCCTCCCCTGCTTCCCTTGATGTTGGAAGCTTCGTCGACAAATAGTATTCATGGATTAGATTCCAAGCTTAGATCAGAAGAAGATAATTCAGGGCAGAAATCAGAGAGTATCTAAGACTTTATGTGTTTGTGGGGTTGGTACTGTATACCGAAATCAAAGAGTTCAATGGACCATGCGATCATTCTTCCTAAGAGTTTTGGCTTCTAGAGTACTTACCAGATTGGTTAATCCATTATGACTGTGATTTGTCGGCTTTAAAAGTACAGCCTAAGTTTCTAAGCTACGATTATTAATGTGAGTGCCAACTTTCAATCTTCTGATAATGTAGTTTGGGTCCTTGCAAGACTCTATTGATAAAGTACACCGATCGCTACGATTTGCCTTCCTCCTTAACCAATATTGCGTTAAGAGCGTTTTTAGTGACTAAGAGGTTGAGTAAGAGCTCTTCCCCGAGCTGTGGCTTCAAAAGAATGGGGGGCACTACTAAAAGGCCCCTAAGTTCCTGAAAGGAAGCTTCACACTGCTCCATCCACTAGAATTTCGTTGGCTTTTTTAGACATTGGAAGAATGGTGGACCCCGATCTACCAATCTTGAGAGAAAGCGGGATAAAGCATTTATCCAGCCTGTTAGTCGCTAGACCTCCTTCACGTTAATGGGGCTGCACATCTCGAGGATGGCCCTGCATTTATTAGCGTTGGCTTCAATTCCCCGACTGGACAACATAAAGCCGAGGAATTTATCGGCTTGCACTCTGAACGCGCATTTTTTAAGATTGAGCCTCATGTTGTGTTGTCGGAGCTGGCTACAAATTTCAAACAAGTCCGAGCAGTGATCTTGGCCTTTCGGGGTCTTGGCTACCATGTCGTCTACATAGACCTCAATGTTCTAGCCAATCTATTTGGCGAATACTTTGTTCATCAGTCACTGGTATGTTACGCTCGTGTTCTTTAGTCCAAACAGCATAACTCAGTAGCAGAAGTTAGCATTCTCAGTGATAAATGTTACTTTCTCCTCGTAGCTGGGGTACATTCGGATCTAGTTGTAGCCGAAATAGGCATCCATTAAGCTTAAGTATCTGTAGCCGAAGGCTACATCTACGAACTGGTCAATGTTGGGTAGCAGGTATGAGTCCTTCGAGTATGCTTTGTTCAGATTGATGAAGTCGATGCACATTCTCTACTTTCTTGAGAATTTTTTCACCATAACCATGTTAGCCAGCCATGTAGTATACGACACTTTTTTGATAAATCCCACTTTGAGGAGTTTCATTGTCTCCTCGGTCACATCAAGCATTGCCTTTCTTCTCGCATCTTCCTTTTCCTAAAGGTGACCAGTCTTGCACTTGGATCCAATGCCAACCTATGGCAGATGAAGGATGGATCGATATTGGGCATGTCCGCAAGTGTCCAAGCGAAGAGATCAACATTTTGTTGGAGCAGATTGACTAGTCTCTCTCTCAGCTCAACTGGCAAGTTGGAGTCGATGTGGGTAGCCTGTTATGGGAGGGGACCCAGCCTTACAGGATAAAGTTCCTCCGTGAGCTGGGGGCGGCTATCAGAGAGCTTGGCTATGGGTCTAGCTCAGTCATATGCATACTGTGGTGCGAGGCCTGGTTGCTAGTGCCTGGGACTTGACTACCGCTGCCGGAAGCTCGGTTTCCCTCATCATCCTTACCGGGTCCGGGGCTTTGAGCCTTGAGGTGTCGTGGTAACACTGCCAAACTTCTTTCTGGTCGGCATGAATGACCCCTACCTCAGTAGCTGACACTAGAAACTTCATGGCCAGGTGGGCGGTTGACATTATCACGCCTAAAGTGTTGAGAGATGGGTGGCCAAGGAGTGCATTTTATGGTGTTTGGCAGTCAACTACCAAGTACCGAATACAAATTGTTTTAACGAGAGGGGTTGTCCCGAATGAAGTTAATAGATCGACGTACCCCTTGACACCTACTTATTCTCTAGAAAAGCCAACTAAATTCATGTGGAATGGCTTCAACTCTTCTTCTCGGATTCCCATCCTTCTTAGAGTCAATAGATATAGCAAGTCAGTCGAGCTTCCTTGGTCGATGAGGATTTTGTTTACTAGGAAATTGGCAGTGATGACCGAGACTACCATGGGGTCGTCAATGTTTTGATCAATCCCCTCAAAGTCCCCGTCGGTGAAGGAGATAACTAGGTGTCGGGCCATCCTTTTTGGCTTCTTCTCATCATTATTTACCGACATTGTTGCTCGGAGGTGTCGCTTTCTTGCCGAGCTTGAATCTTCTCCATTTGTGAACCCTCTAGAAATGGTGTCAATAACCCCGACTATCTGATTATTTAGGAGAGGTCCAACATTCCCTCTTTCGTCTGCTCACGGTCGCCTTTAGGGGTTGAGGCTTCTTCACATGTCTGAATTACCTTGTGGGGACCGTCTTTGGTCTGTTCTATAAATGTATTGGTGGAGGTGGCCTTCTCTGACCAGGCGCTCGATCTAGTCCTTCAAGGTAGCACATTCTTCGATTTTGTGTCTGAACATGCGGTGAATCACACTGCTTACTGGTATCGGTGCTATCGCGGGG